>NW_021605000.1:634454-674656 GCF_004785775.1 Grammomys surdaster
CCCCCTCCCCCTCTCCCTCCCTTCCCCCTCCCCTCCCCCTCTCCCTCTCCCTCCCTCTTCCCCTCTCCCTCCCCCTCTCCCTCCCCTCCCTCCCCCTCTTTCTCTGTGTGGTATGTAAAGAAGGGAATTCCATGGTTAACCTTGGTGGTGCCTGTCAGTAATCCTAGAATACAGGAGTTCCAGGCTAGCCTTGGCTACATGAAAGGCAAAGCAAACAGACAATAAAAGCAAGCAAGCAGCAAGCAAGCAAGCAAGCAAGCAAGCAAACCCTCTCCCCTCAAAATAAAGAATTCTGTGATTTGAGCAGCCTCTTTTTTCTTTTAAAAGTTTTATTAAACTTATTTTCTTTTGCTAAGTGGTGGCAGCAAAGAAACCTTGTCTTGAATCCCTCTCCCTACATTCTATTTTAAATTGAAATAGAATGACATCACTTTCCCATCTCCCTTTCCTCCCCTCCAACCCCTCCTCAACCTTCCTCATGGGTTTCCTGTGGAATCCCTCCCATCCCTCCTCGAGTTGATATCCACTTTTTCTTTGATTATTATTGATACATATCTGTAGAGAGAAAGATATTAATGTATGCACAAATGTATATAACTACAACATGCTAATTCCATTTTTATTGTTAGGGGCTGACCCCTCTGCATTGAACAATGAATAAGGGCCTCATCCCTGGGAGAGGCTAATTCTCCTTCTTCCAAGAGTTCTTAGCTGCTTATAGTTCTCTTCGTAGGGGTGGGACCCCATGGAAATTTCCACCTTCCACATTAGTGTGTCCATCGATGTTACTGTTGTTCCAGTCTTGTTTATGGAGCCATGTATAGGAGAGACTGTTTCACAGCAGACTTCCTGGTATCCTGGGTCTTAATCTTTCTGCCCTCTCTTCTGCAATGTTCCCTGAGCCATAGATACTGGAGCTGTGATGTGACCGTATCTGTTGGACTGGGATTCCCATGGTCTGTTGATTGTGTCCAGTTGTGGTTTTCTGTGATGGTCTCTATTTACCACTAAAGGAAGCTTCTTTGATACAAGGTATCCAATCGTTTTGAATAATAGCTTTCTTACGTGTCAAACAGGGATAATAATGGTAATTTTATTGTTGGCTTATTTTGTAATCACCTAAGGAAAAATTTACCTGCTACCTGACACCAAAAAAAAATTTTTTTGCAAGAATTTTATTTCCTGTTTTAATGGATTTTTTTGTCCTTGCTTTTGTTGTTTAAATAGAGAAATCTCTGAATCTTGAAGATTATCATCTGCTGGGGTAAGTCAGGACTGACTCTTCTCTCCTAAAGAAACAGAATGGTGACCATACTTCTCTGCAAGCTTCTCCAGGTGTCCTTTCCTCTATGGAAGGGCAGTCATAACATAGGCATAAGGAGGCTGTCATGCTTAAATAAGGATGTATGTAAAATCATTAGCAGAGCTCTTGACATGTAACAAGTAGTTAGATTATGTTTTGAGAGTATAAAACCTAAAAGGATTAATGTTCCAGGAGCCTAGAGAAGAGAGGACAATACAGAATGACAGGGCTTCTCATAAACAGTGAAGATTAAGACCCTTGGGGGCTGGATTTGGTGATGAGGAAGGGATTGTTGACTCAGAAAGATGCAGTTTGGGGATGATGGTGGTTGAGATGCAGCATGACTGCAGGCAGGGTAAGGGATGAAGAAAGAGATGTAGGGAAGTTGATGAGCTTGGTTGTGTCTTTAGAGATGGGGAAGAGGGAACAGTTAGAGGGTCTGTAGGGTCTGAGTGTTTTATTTCTTGGTTTTGATTTGTTTTTAACACAAAATAGGCCTATTTATAGACCAGTGTTCCACCCAGGTTTCATGAAGGACTTTAAAAGTCTTGATCATCCATTACTTACGATGAAAGCCTTTTTCTTCATTAAGGTTTAAATAAGATAGATTTGTTTGGATATAAAGACTGTCTTTTAATCAAGATAAATGGCCTGAAACTGCTAGAAATACTTGTTTTTCTTTTCTTCCTCTAAATCACAGTCTGCTTAAAATCAACTTAATCAAATTAGACAGGAAAATTGTGCTGCATTTGGATACATGGACAAAAAGATAGGGAGGTTATGTGTGGTGCCTCTTAGTGGTCTTCCACACTGCTTGGGGTGCAAGTGTGCCTGCCTAAAAGATGCATTACTAGGCAAAATTTGCACAGACACAGACACACACACACACACACACACACACACACACACACACACACACACTGCAGTGTTAGTTTTCTGCTGAAGTTATTTTTTTTTCAGCATTGCCAGATCTGTTAGTAACACACAGGACTGCAGGATAAGTCTCCTGTGTCCCAAGCCAGTTCCTGTTCAGTCATACCAAGCTGGGGTAAATGACATTTGTCAGCACTTCTCAGCAATTCTGATAGTCTCAGTTTCTCAGTTTCCTTTTCCATGTTCACTCATCTGAACACACCTCTGGGCAGAGTGCACTAGCTTATCTCCCTCATGATCTGTCTGCGAATTCTGGGTGTACTCTCCCAATTTGAGGCAGTTGTTTGACATCAGAACTTCTGACAAAAAAAAAAAAAAAAAAAGAAAAAAGAAAAGAAAACAACAACAACAAAAACCCCACAGATTGTGCTATAGATAAAGTGCACTATGAAATGCATCTCATATCCTTTGAGACTCATGGAAGTAATCTCACTTTCAAGAGAACTTTCCTGTGTGCATTACAAGTGCATCTATAGCCAGGAATAAGGGGTGGGGGAAGGAAGGGAGACTGCAAAGAAAGATCCTCCTTCTAGAGACCGAGTTCAGAAAAGATCAAACAATTGCAATCAAATCTTGCTTGTCATCTCATGAAACTATGTGAAGGAAAGTCAACATAAATTAGATTGATCATTTATTTATGCATTCATATATTATGCATTGATGCAGGAGTTATAGTGGCTTGGCTTATGGACTGACTTTTGAATCTCCAGAGAAGTCACAGTCTAGGTACTCAAAGGCAGGGGCAGGAATGACTTAAAAGTTCTCTTCGATTCCCTCTCTGTTCTAATCAAAGGAGGCTGGGCCTTCTTCCAAATGTGTAGAAGCAAATCTTATAGTTAATTTTGTTTTCAACTTGACATAAACCATAGTCATGTGGAAAGAGAGGACATCAGTTGAGGAATTGCCTTCATTATAATGGCTATGGGAATGTCTGTGGGGCATTTCTTGATTGGCGATTGATGTGGGAGGACCTCAGTGGATGCTGCAACCCTCAATGGGTGGACCTGGGTTCTATAAAAAAGCAAGATGATCAAGCCACAGAGAGCAAGCCAGTAAGAAGCATTTCTTTATCATCTCCATCAGCTCCTATTCAGGCTTCTGTTTGAGTTTCTGCCCTGGCTTCCCTTGATGATGGACTCTAATATGTAAGGTGTAATACACCCTTTCTTTCCCAAATTGTTTTTGAACAGTGTTTTATTGCAGTAGCAGGAGGTAAACCAGGATATTCACTCTTTAGCTTGTTGGTCCTTCTTTTCCCCTTCCTACTCAAACATAGCTAATGTCTGATTCTCAACTTCTCGTACCCCTTAATGGGGTCAGATCCCAATCCCACCATGAAAGTCATGGATTATCACCAAATGTCCAAAAAGCTGGATGCGGATAAAGAAAACAATCACTACTTAGCTAGAGACATTGGTAAGTCACTCAAGAATATACTTATATCTCAAATTTCCCCATACTGGAGAAAATCAGTCAAGGGGAGAAATGTCTGGGGAATAGAGACTTGCAGGGTAGGAAGAGCTAATGTTGGCAACCTTAAGTCTTCAAGAATAGGTGAGCTACCCTCATTGCGTCCACTGTGGATTATCAAGAAGAGGATAACCCAGGAGCTTGGGAAGATTTGTTGGGAACTCTGGCTTTTAAGATATGCCTCCTTGCTTTGCTTTTTTGAATGGTTGTTCCCTCTTCCTCTCTATCCTCATCTCTTTTCCTTTTGATCTCCTTCTCTCTTCCCTATTATTCCAAATGTGAAGGAAGCTTGCTAAAGAGTCAATTTGTTTCTATGGACCCCTGGGGTTCCTCTGCTCCTACAGGCTCTGTTATTTGGTGTCTTAGATTCCGTTTTATCAAGCCTTCTCTTAGAACTTCCACTTAGACACTTATACCTGAATGTCACTGTGGACAGAATGCTGCTCCTAAATCTTTCCCTAGGAACAATGATGTATTAATGAGGACTCTATTGAATCTTAAAGAAACCCAGTTGTAGTTAGTTTAATCCAAAAGGAATCGAGGGCTCATGAAAGCACAATTGCCTGCCTTAGTCTGGTTTCAGACAGGAGTGGGTGTGGAGTTCAAATAAATAATATCATTATGTTCATGTCCTGCCTCCTCTTTGATCAGATCAGCTTTCATCTTCATTGACTTCGCTTTCTTGCAAAGTATCTCCACACAATAAGGCTTCTCTTTGTTTACACAGCTTTTTCTATCTTATGCTCTCAGAAGGACAGATAACCTTTCAAATCTCCAGGGTCCATATAACACTCATTTGGTTTGGCTGTGGTTTAATTATATGCCCATTTTTGAACAGTCTCTGTATCCTGGAGAGTGGGCTGTGCCTTTTATCCCTAGCCTTGTCACACTGGGGCAGGGGAAACAGGAACCTTGATAGATGGTGTTATGGCAGTTACATAGTGCTAGGCAGGGATGGTCCTAAAAGGAAGTATTATGAACTCCACAAAGCCCCTGAGCAGACTGAGGTCAGCAAGAATGTCAATTGACTGAGGTGATACTAAGGTGTGTCTGAGTGGTTAATAGGTGCTCCTGATATTCTAGACCTTCACAATGACTTTCTCGCAGGACAGGAAGAGCTTTGCTCTTGTTGGTAACTATGTTCTTAGTACCTGACATATTGTAGGTACTTAGTATAATTTCTTCATAATAGACAAGGGATGAGGTGACACCTAAGATGGTAAACCAATGACCGATAAGTAACAGGGACAGGAAAGAAAGGACAGAGTAATCAATCTTCCCCATTACAAGAAGAATCATTGTAGAGCCTTTGTAGTTTATAAATTAGATCATGACTCTATAAAATATACAGAATCAGTAGTGAGTGTGCTTGTTACCGTCAGTGACAACTAACACTCATGTAGCAAAACATTTCCAAGACTCTGCTCAGTTTTTCATTGATGTTTTGGTTTATGAGACAAGGCTATGTAGCTTTGGCTGACCCCTAAACTGACTTTGTAGACTAGGATGGCTTTAAACTAGCTTTTGCTTCTGTTTTCTGCATGCTAGACTTATTTTAATAATTGCTATATTACGTGATAATAAGTGCCTTATTATAAAACACATAATATAAAGCTTGGAATTTTCAGGAGATCAAAATCTGAAAAAAAAAATCTAAATACTTGAAAGTATCTAATGAAATAATTCAAAGAGGTACTGACCTGGTCAGATGACCTCAGCAGGACAGTAGTTGGCCTAGGGACCTGCTTACCTGTGACAGTTGATCTTGATGCTGAGAACGCCACAGAGGAAGCAGGATTGGTTTCAGAGGTCATGGAGTCTTGTACTATGGTTCCAGAAACCTATTGAGGCCAAGAAATATACAGCAAGGCTGAAGTGTCTGAAATGAGGTCCTGGGTAGTCATTGTATAAGGTTGTGAAAGTGAAATATTATTGGGTATAGAATCAAAGGTTTTTGTATGTTTATGTGGGCTTATCAAGATTAGGTTAACTAAGGTGGGAAAATCTACCCTAAATGGGGCGTTACTAGTCCATGTGCTGGGATCCCAGAAGGGAAAAAGCAGAAAGTAAGCTGAACGAAAGCTTCCATTGCTCCCTGCTTCCTGGTTATGGATGCAATGTAACCAGCAATTTCATATTCTTGCTGCTGTACCTTCACCATCATGATGGTATCTTCTGGAACTCTGAGCTAAATTAAACCCTTCATTCTTCAAGTTGCTGTCTTTGTTTCCTTTTATTGCTTTGATAAAACACCAGGGCCAAGGCAATTTAAAAAAACAGTGTTTAATTGGACTTATAGTGTCAGAAGATCAGAGTCTATGATGTTGGACAAAGGTTTGGCAGCAAAAACAGTTGATAGCTCATGTCTTGATCCACGATTAGGAGGCAGAGCAGGGACACTGGGCCCTGGCATGAGTCTTTTGAAACTTCAAAGTCCACCACCACTGACCTCCAGCATAGCCACATCCCCTAATCCTTCCCAAACTGTTCTTTCAACTGGGGACCAACCATCAAAACATATAAACCTACAAGGGCCATTCTTATTCAAAATGCCACAGTTGTTTCTATGTGATATATGTTGCTGCAATAGAACAAGAATCCACACAGAAAATTGGTACAAGACAGGGAACAGTTTTATGATAAACCTGACCATGTGGGTCTTATCTTAGGTCTTTGGAGCTGGTTTGTAAGAAGAGTGTGGAAGTTTGAAACTTTGGCCTAGAAAAGCTCCTGGGTGTTATAAGCATACCTTAATGAGCTATTCTGGTGGGAACATAGAAGACAAAATTCTGGGAGAAATGCAAACAGTGATGGCTGGGCTACTGATGTTTTGGAGAGAAGCAAGACTCCAGCTGGAAATGGTAGGGTTAGTTCATGTGACGGTCTTCCAAATAACCTGGCTGCAGTCTACTGTGTCCTGAGAGCCTCAGTGAGGTCAAAGCTCAAAGAAATGGACTTCTTTGTCTGGCAGAGGAAATGTCAAGACAGGAGAGATTCGGCAGCCCTTCCTGCCCTCTCCTCCTTCTGCTCCATGTGCTCTGTCCGTCTAAAGAGAAAGAAAAGTATGGATCAGAAAGATAAGGAAAATGTGAAATTCAGTGAGGAAGTGCATATGAGAAAGTTTAAGGTTTCAAACAGGAAGAGTGCAGATGACAGATACCTGTAATTGTTAAGGAGGTCAAGGCCGTTAAAGGGAAGCTAGTGTCCCTCACTAGATAATAGGAAAGGTGGCCTGAAAGCAAGACTCTACCTTGGAAAAACAGAAATTCACTCAAAAGGAGAAAGAAGAGACTGAAAATAGCACCGAAGGGGCCCCTGGCTCAAGAGCAACTCTATAGGAAGGTATTTCCCTATGGCCAGGCCATCGATGCAACTGTGGTCCAAAAGGGTTGGAGCTGGCAGCGGAGCTTGGCACCATTGTTCATACTATGCTGAGAGCATGGAAGATACTAGGTTGAGGAGGTCATGGCCTCTTGTACCACAGGTCCAGAGGGCTGCTGAGGCAGGGGAGTGTGTGGTGGAGTTGATGTCCCTGCAAGAAGGTGCTGAAAGGCCACTGTATAAAGCTGTGAGAGTGAAACGTAAGTTGCAGAGACCATGGGACAAGGAGATGTCAAAGAAAGATGCAGGCATGGGATGGAGCTGGCCCTCAGAGAGAGGCTGTGTGAGCTTCCAGCAGTAGAGCTGGAGGGTAGAGCCACCCAAGTCCTTTGGAGTAGAGGGAATTCCATCACAAGTTTCAGGTACTGGACATGGGGCCTCAGGATTTGGTGTTTGGCCTGATGAGTTTAGTCTGGCTCTGGCCCTGTTAGTTTGTGCTATATACCCAGTTCCTCCCTAATTAGATGGAGTTGTTTGTTCTGTGGTACTATATACTGGCAGTATACAACTCATTTGATGCTATAGGAGCACACAGTAAGAGGTGGCCTTGATTCTCAGATGAAGCATCAACTTTGGACTTTCACACAGTGTTGGAACTGATAAACACAAAGGGACTTTTCAAGTTGGATTAAATGTATTCTGCACTCTGAGGTGGCCATGAACCTAGGTGGACAAGGAGTGAAAGGTTAAGGTTAAAAGAGTTTGGGTATTAAGGGGTGGAGTTGGGATAGTCAAAATGGACAGGATTTAAAATGACCTAGCCATCAACGCTCTGGGCCTGTCTGTGAAGGGGGATCTGAATTGTGTTGTAATTGAGGTGAAAAGACTCATCCTAAACATGTATGTGGTCCTATGACCTGAGTTGAGATCTCTCCTTCCTGGGCATGGATGCAATGTGACCAGCCACTTTCTGTTCCTGCCACCATATGTTCTATGACAGTGTTAACAGTCATCTTGATAGGATCTACAGTCACCTAGGAGACAAGCCTCTGGCTTACCTCTGAGGTGGAGTTATTTGACCTCTGGGAATGTGAAAAGGGCATTTTGTTGATTAGGTTAGCTGAGGTACGAAGACCCACACCAAAAGTGGGTGGTACCATTCCCTGGGCCCAGGATGATATAAAAAGAAAACTGAGCATAGCCATCCATGGCTGTCTGCCTTCTGATTGCAATGTGACCAGACCAGCTGCTTCAAGACCCCGCTACCTTGCCTTCCTTGCCGTGGATGAGGGCCCTGCTTTGATGTTGTTGTTGTTGAGTCAAGAAACCAATACCCAATTACTACTCTGTCCTCAGCCACCCTCAGTGCATACTTTGGAAAACAATGGCTAAAACAGTGGTTCTTTTTCCAAAGAGCTGAGACAACACCACAATGAAAAAGCAGTCTTCAGTGTCAAGGTACTAGTCCGCACAGTGTGGTATGGTTTAAACTAACACTTTAAGAAGTTCATTAGCTAAGATAGGCTGTGACCACAAGCAAGGGTCAGATTTAGTGGCAGACAGCAGGTTGTGTTTGTCCACACCTGTTCTGCTACTCAGCCTAGAACTGAGAGGCTGTACTGATGAAATTGTTTCTTCATGTGCAACCTTATCATGAAAAAGGGAGACGGTAAACTCAGTTTCTCAGTCTTTCAAAATTCTAATCACATTTCATTAGACGAATCATGTCCTGCATCGAACTGCACAGTGGGCAGGGTCATGCAATCACAGCCTGTGCCCAGGAGAGGGAGCTGGCAAGCAGCGCTAACAACTTTGCAAACACTAGACGAAAAGTCTAAGGTTTTATTCATTCTTTTCCTCCTAGGTTTTAGAGGGGGAAAATAAAACAGTTTTATTTGATGCTGGAACTGAATATGTCTCCAGAAGTCTTGAACAGTTTTGTAATTGTGTTAAAGAAAGATGCTACACCTAATCCATAGGCCCTAGCGAGTACTTAAAAACTGACAGGTGACAGTGTAAGTCAAACATAGAGTAAATCACAGCCCATGCATGCTGAATGAGTCTCTGCATGGGCAAGGGAAACTTGCAGAATTTGACTTCTCTCTAGTGAACCTCTCTGATGCTCAGCTCCTTTCCCTTGGAGAACCTTCCCTTTCATCTGCGTTGTTGCTCTGGGTGAGAATGGTCATTATTTACCTTCCTCCCCACATATGAAGACAACATAATCGGTTTTATCCTCCTCCCAGTAGGTTTCGTAGATGGAATTGAGAGATTTATTCTTTTAATAAGTGAGAGTCAAATGCTGAACGAGTATCCTTCAAGCATGAGATGCAATGAAGTTTGGAAGGCTTCGGGTTTATCCCGGACACAAAAGTTCATAATCACCAAATTGTTTTATTTTAGTTTGTTGAATTGTCCCTAGACTCTGACAACATTTTCTGGAGGGGATAGGATGAACAAGAATGCAGAGCTATGGAGCTTCCCTTGTGGGTTTGTTACCGTCTGCTGGGCTTACTCATATCTCTAGTTAGATGTTGTTCTGCCATCTTTTTCTGCACGCAGAAGCACATACCCCCACAGTGCACACACATATGGCATGCACCTTCCCTCCTCCCTCTTTGTTTTCTTCTGTCTCTCTTTCTTTCAAAAATGAGACCAACATCTGTACATTATTCAGAAAGCCATCATAATCTATTATTTCATAAGCACATCTATAGACTGTGCATCATGCAATAGGTCTGCTTTGTTCTGATCAGCAATTTTTTGCTTGTTTTGTTCTAAGATATAGAACACGTAGCTCTGGCTACCATCAAGCCCACTGTGTGTATGAGTCTGGGCTTGAGCTCTCCTAGTCCTTTTGCCTGCCTAGACAATGGTGGTATTAGAGGCATGTGTCTGTCTCTGTGCCCTGTGGCTAAGCAGTTTTTACAGGGAGAAGCCCAGAATAGAACAGTAAACTTCAGAGAACTTACATAAGTATTCTTTATGTGTACATATAGTTTTCTGCTCTACACATGAAGAACTCAATACTGCCATGATGGGATTCAGTGGGACACTGTATGTAAAATGTTTCGAATATTGACTGAGACCTAGGGCTACATCCTGGTTGTCATGGTCATGGTCCCCTTTCTTTATTTCCTCTAGTCCAGGGTGGAGGAAAGCTTGTTTCTTATGTGATTCTACTTATTTGTTCCCTAATAAAAGTGACCTTCTTGACTTACACTTACTGGCTTTTTGCATTTTCATTGGATTCAGCTTCATCTTGATTAAGGCACGCCCAGTTGTCTGTTGTTTATTTGATTTTGAGACAATTCCTTCATCTTTCTCTGTATGATAGAGACAGTCCACCGCTCACTTTCAGCACTATTGGCAAATAGTTTCCCAGCCTATCACATGGCCCTGAATCTATTGATGATCTCTTTGCCATTTAGAAAATTAAAATTTTTGAAACACTAAAAAAATTAACTTGTGTGTTCATTTCTTGCTTAGAGTGACCTTCCCACCCAATGGTAACATAAATAGTCTCCTAAAATTTCCCTGAAAAATCCCCATTGTTTTAGTTTTCATATTAGATCCTTAATCCATGTGGTTTGTTTTTATACATGGTCTGAAGGAAAGGGCTAATGTTGTTTTATTCCAAATGAATAGCCAATTATTCCACTCTCATTTATAAAATAAACTGTTCTTTCAAGACTGAATTCAAATGCCACCTTTATCATATATTAAGTTCCTATATCTATTTACATCTGTTTCTAGGGTCTTCTACTTATTTCAATGAAGATTTTTGTACAAGACACACTATTTTGATTGTACAAGTTCATATGTAATCCCCAGCTTACGTTCTTTCTGTCCTGTGTTAGCGCTCCTCACACGTTCTCATACAATTTAAAACCACACTGTCCATCTTTCTTTATAATTCCTTATAAATTTCTGAATCTTTAATTTATAAGGAAAAGATTGACTTTTATGATATTGGGCTTTTTTCATCTGTTCATTTAGGGTTTATTTTATGGTATATTTTATACACAACCTTTTGTTGATGCCTTGACAATTTAGTTTTCATGTGATTAATCATTATCAGGATTTCTTATTTCATTTTTTGAAGTGTATGTTTCTCTGTGTGCGTAGAGCACAAGTGTGTGGAGTGTGAATGACAGAGGCAGCTGGAAGAAGCCGTCACACTCTCTTGAGCTGGAGTTATCGACAGCTGTGAGCTGCCTGGGGTCAGTGCTGGGAACTGAACTCAGGCCCTCTCTAAAGCAGAGTGTCCTTTTAACAGCTGACCAATCTTTCCTGCCCCATTCATTCTAATAGAACTGTTTAGCTTTCTTTTAAAATTCTAAATGGCCTGCTAATACAATAATGATTTTGAACTTTCATGAGCTTATTAAGTGTGTGTGTGTGTGTGTGTGTGTGTGTGTGTGTGTGTGTGTGTTCATGTGCAGGTGTGTATGGAGGCCAGAAGTTGATTTTAGGTACCTTCCTCTATTATTCTCCACATTATGTTTTTAAGACAGGGTTCCTTATAGATACTGGAACTTAACATTTTGGCTAGATTGGCTGGTCAGCAATCTCCCCGAATCTGCCCATCTCCACTACCCTATACCCACTTGAAACTTAAAAAAAAAATCAAATTTGCTTTTTAGTTTTAATAGTTTTAAAACTGTGATTATTTTCTCTTGGGAATTCTAGGCATATGGTTTTGTAATGTGTAAATAAAGACAAATTGTTTCCCCCCCATTAACCCCACTCACCTTGTTTGTTATTTGATGTTGCATTATCCAGTGTCTTCCAAACAGCGCAAAGCTGCATGTAGGGACGGACTCTGCTTCCATCTGCTGCTAATGAGGTTGATTCTTACCTCACATTGAGTTTGCTGTTTGGCTTTAAGCTTTAAGAACAGTCTTTATCATTCTTGAAGTTTTCTGCACATTTTTGTTTATTTTAGCAACTGCTGTGACAAAAAAAAACAAAAAACAATAAAACAACAACAAAAACCAAAAAAACCCCAAAACATATCAAGTGCCTTTTTCATGGCCTCGATATTTCATTTGTTGTTACAATGCAATGCATTACAGAGATAAATGCTTTAACATTGATCCAACTAGTGTTCCTGGAAGAAGAACTACTTTGTATGCAAAGAAGGAAAAAAACCTGCAGGAAAAGACAAAACTGTTTGTATGTGAATACGTGTAGAGAGAAAGCCAACAGCATAAGTGTAAATGGAACCATGCAGCAGGTGTGATGGTAGTCTCAGAGTATCAGACAGCTGAGACAATAGACTCCACGGAACTGGAGCCTTGTGCTGGGGAAGGAGAAGGCTGAAGTCCTAATGCCCACCAAAGGGGAAGCTTGACTCCTGGACAGGGATATCATACAACACTGATAAGTTACTACACCATCTTGCAAGATAGACTGGAGTCAAGATGGCTATAGGCCACAGGATGGGTAGGACCAGACCCTGATCAAGACTACTTCTTTGTGCATATCCCTTGTCCTCTGTTTAAACCGAAATCTTATCAGGACCACTAAGATCTACATGGGAGTGTCACTGGACCTCTTTTTACGTGTCTCTTTAGTTGGCCTACTGAGGTTGGGTATCTGGGTCTGGAGCAGGCTCTGATCACAACTCTTACAATGTTATAGCCGAGCCTGATTTTGGATTGTCAAGAGAATAAGGAAAGAAAAGAGAGGAAGTGAAACCTTCCAAAATACAAAGCATACAAAGCAAAAACAAAAGTCTGATTTCCAAATAGGTTTGATCACTCTTTTGGCAAGCTATCAGGGGGTGGGAGGGGGGTATGCCTTCTGATCCCTAAACAGATGCATAAACTGTTCCCCATATGGTGGACATGGGTCCCACCATGACGTTCGTGGGGAGCTGTAGGCTGAGTGTTGACTGTATTCCTTCCAACACTGGGGAGGGGCAGCAGATACAGTTTCTCTAGCCATTCCTGAATAAATGAATTTTCTCTCTTTTCTACTGCCTGCATTTAACTAGTCGCCAAGTGGACTTCCTGCTTGACTCCTGAATATATTGAGAAATTGTTGTCTCTTCCCCACGGTCATTACACTTGGCTAGGTCTCATTCTATGGGCAGACACATGGATGGAGAGAGTTCTAGACTTACAAGATCACAAGTCTGAGCTTGGGCAGTGGCTGTCATGGAAGTTGCAGGGAAGTCGGGCCAAAGAAGGAGGGCAATGTAGACACTTTACACTGATTTTGTGTTAGAATCTCAGGGACAGTATGGGTCCCATCCCAGATTTTACTTAATGTTCCTGGAGTAAAATCTGAATTATTTAAAATTTATTTTATGTATGTATGTGCCTCCTTGTCTGTATGTGCACCACGTGAGTGCACTGCTTGGGGTAGGGGGCAGAAGAGAGTGTTAGATACCCTGGAGCTGGAGTTTTGTATGGCTGTGAGCCACCCAGTGTGGATCCTGGGAACAGAGCCTGGGTTCTCTGCAAGAGCAGCAAGTGCTTTTAACCACTGAGCCCTCTCCCAAGCTCTACCCAGCCGGTTTCTAAAATACTCTGTCAGTTCCAGGTAATTTTAATTCTTAGCCTATGCTGACAGCTACAGTTCTCCACATGTTGACTTTTGGTCATCCATATGGTTCATACTATGGCAACATTTCCATAGGTTCAAGTAGAGCCAATGAATTCCTATTGCCTTGTAATGTCACAACCATTAGAACAAAGATGTACAGGCTATCCCTCTGTAATTAGTGCCGATGCTGGTATAATCCTTGGTTGTCATGTAAAGGGATGGCACATGCAGAGACAGATAACACACAGTACTTTATAATGATCATAAATGACTATGGTACTCACTGTTACGCTTGCCATTGGTTTAGGAAGTACTCTTTCTGTAAACACAGTTTTACTACAGAGTACCCTTGTGCAGCTCATACTTAACAGGTCTCTTTACACACACACACACACACACACACACGCACACACAAACACACCAGGTTATACAACATAGGCAGGCTTGTAGAAGCACATGGCATGATCTGTCATACAGTGAGATACCTTCTTTAAAATGTAAAATGCAGCCCGAGCTAGTGATCATTTGAGCAGAGGTTCTTGGAGTCTGATTCTGGGGCGGCTACATGGCATAATTTGCAATTTCTGAGAAGTTCTGCCAAACTCTACCTAGCACACTCTGGGGATGAGCCTAGAGGCCCATCTTGTAAACCAATGCTTGTATTCTGCTGAGGATACCTGGTAAAGACCAGTCTCACATGGAGTTGTTGAATAGTTGGAGAATTATGGTCCCAGTGGACCACTGACATGAGAAAAATCCTGAGGCTTTTAGACCTCATTTTTGGCTGTTTCAGAGTGGTCAGGAATGGTGCAGGTCAGGGAAAAACAGATGAGGAGATGGGTGGTATCCCACAACAATTTTAGTGAGCGGTCAGGGTGAGTGTTGAAGGGTCATGTGGAGGCACGGGAGACACAGTCTGACTGTTACAGGCCTGTAGCTGGTGAAGAAGGGTGTAGACTACAGTTGAGGCTGAAGTGGGCCACCGAATTCACACAAGTGAGGGTTGTTCTTCCATCCAGGAAGAAAGAAGCAATATGAGGTTTGAAGAAGGACATTTCCATACACAGGAAAGAGTCATGTAGAAAATAAAGACTAACAACTGTGAAGTTCTAGATCAGGAAGAGACAGGTTTGGGTAACCCTCCCTGTTTAGTGTTGACCCAATGCAGTAGAAAAATACACTTTAGAGAAAAGTAAAACAGGAACAATTTTCTTCCCTGGTGTGATTAAGAGAGGGAAGAGGTCCAGGTTTTCGTTTCACAGCATTGTCTCGGCCTTAGACTCTTCAGCTTTTGTGATCTGGACACAGCAGGCATATGCCTGTCCGATATACCCCATGGCTACCTGATGCTGCATGTCTTGACCGTTATTCATTCCATCTTATGTATTACTGTCTAGACAGGATGCTTCTCTCTAGTGCTTTCTGCCTTTCTCCCCTTCCCAGCCCTCTCTCCTTTCCTCTTTATTCACGAGGTTCAAGGCCTCAGACCTTATGCTGGTGCTTGTAAACACTTGGTTCCAGCATATTTTCTTTGTTTCCAGATTAACCTCCCAGCTACCTCTGTCACCAACCCCTGGGGCACACCTAGGGGTCCTATTTTTAGAAATTCTACAGTAAATCTCAGACACAAGCTGTTTCCTGCTCTGGAAAGCTCACAACAAAGAGGTTGCCTCAATTAGCATAATGACTATCGTTCCCATGTGCACAATTCTCCTGCTCCCAAACATCAGAGCATCCATTCACCACGCCAGCCCCACGGGACAATAAGGCCCAGCACCACATGTCAGCAGGGACCATCTTAATCTTGCCTATATCGTCCCTGTTCCTCTTTGGAGTCACATTTAGGAGAAATTCTGAGGACTGTAGAAGACAAGTTAAAAATAAAGGGCAGCTTCCCCAGCACAGTGAGTGACATCAGGGAAAGAACTCAGTGAGACGTAGAAAAGCTGAGTTGTGTGTGACAGAGATTTGTGTGGCCAGAGAGATGATGACTCAGTGGGGAAGGGAGCTTGCAGCCAAGCCTAGTGACCTGAGGTTACTACTGGGGAGCCACTGTGGAGGGAGAGAACTGACTCTGCCAAGTTATACACGTGCCATCACACACACACACACACACACACACACACACACACACACAGTTGATTTTATGACAGACTTTAAATCGGCACTTAAGGAGACTAGGCCTAAAAACTGGGTGAGTCCAGGCAAGCCCAGGCAAGTCAATCACTAATAGGAAAAACCCCAGGCTCTATCCTTCAGGGCCAGGTATTAGAATGTCCCAGCCACCTGGCCTGAAGCAAGGACAATGGGTCTGCAGCAGTTTCCAGACTTCCTCAGTTACAATTCCCAGACTCCCCAGCAAGTTTCCAGCCCCCACAATTTGGCAATAGAATGTCCTTAGAGATGGACCCAAAAGATTAACATTGTTAGCATTCTGTCTAAACTCTACCCCCACAGTTACCTGGCAACAGCCAGGTAGGCCTGACCCACAATAAAAGGGGCCGCTTGCCCCCTCCTCTCTCTCTTGATCTACTACTCTCTTGTCTCTTGCTTCTCTCTTGCCCTCTTGAGATCTTCCCCTCCCACCCCACCCACCATGTACTCATGGTTAGCCTCTTTTCTTCTCCTCTGCTTCTCTACTCGTCCTCTCTCTGCCTTTCTCTGCCTCTACTACCCTCTTAACTCCCCTTACCATGTCCTGAATAAACTCTATTCTATTCTATACTGTACTATACTATACTATACTATACTATACTATACTATACTATACTATACTGTCTGTGATGGTCCTTCAGGGGAAGGGATGCCTTGGCATAGGCCTGCTGAGTCATCCCCTTCCCCCATACCTTACCACATATCCATAGAACATAGTCTATATTTCTTTTTCTTTTTATAAACACATCAAACATAGAGGTCACCTACCCCTAATGTGCTTTAAATCAGGCCTGTAAGTTTACTTGAGTGTCGCTCTATCTTGGTAATGGGAGAGCCCAGCATGCTGGACTTCTGCAGAATAAAACCCTCTTTGTGTTTACATACTATTTGAGTCTAGGGTATCCTTCATCTGTGAATCATGGACCCTTATAACACAGAGAGAGAGACACAGAGAGAGATGGAGAGAGACAGACAGAGAGTAATGAAATGATGAATGTAATAGAGATTTACATCTCGTTGGGATGTTTTATTACTAACTACTTTGTTTTCATCTTCTTTTGTGCACAGAGATCTTCTGTACCCTGTGAACCAGCATTCACCTGGTCACTCTTACACTTTGGTAAAGGGCTCACCTCCTTGCATGGCTTGTTTAGGGAGAACACTGAGCTCTGCTCTAAAGGATCAAGCATCCTTAGTTGACTCAGTTATGAGTGTGAAAGAACCATGATGCTTTGCAAGCCCATTGGCTGGATGTCCCTCACCAAAATTCCCAAATGCCCTTAGGCCATGGGGAGATGAAGCTTTCATTGATAGGTTCTATATTGAGTAAGCACTACACTCGTAGTATCTTAATTATTCCTGTTTTGGTGGTTTTTTTTTGTAACAGGTTTTTTTTTAATTGCAGAATAAATTAGATCATGTTAAGAAAATGAGCTATGAACTCACAGTGCAAAGATAGCTTCTTTGATTCATACGCATCTATCCTGATAAACTGACTTTATTATGTCATAGGATATCTGGAGGCTTGATCTGAAATACTTGTATTTTTATAATATTTACTTTCCTCTGTTGCGATTATCAGTTCAAATTTGCAAAACTAAAAAATAAGTAAGTAAGTAAGTAAATAAATAAATAAAGATAAGAGGAAAATCATTTGCTTATACATCTTAGTCTAGAGCTGGTCTTAGCATTCAAATGACAAACTCCTGTGTTTGTCCTGGAACTCATGTATTCCTGACTTGGGTTCAAGGGAGGGTTTTTGCTTCATGCAGAGGCCACTTTAATTTCCTGAAATCATTGATTTCTGGGTTCAGCTAAAGAGGCTTAAGATTTGATTGGTATTGAAGGAATCTCAGGTCTCAGCCTAAACTTAAAAATTAACTTCTCCAGAGACACGTTCGGGAGAAGCGCATTCCAAAGACTTACACACACATTCCAGGAGAAGGGTCCAAGATAAGAGAATTAAAAGGTTATCAGGAAGCTGGGCCCTTAGCACAGTAAACCTGGGTAAACAGGAGTTATGGTAAGAGAGGCTTAGCTAACACTCGTTGTCACAAGATAATGTGCAAATATGAGTTGCCAGGAAACTGGGCATGGGAGTGGCTGTTTGTGGTCAGTCTTTGTGGATGCCATTGTCTAAGAGGTGATTGCAAGACTGCCCTCATGGGCCGTGTGGAAACTGTATAAAAACTGCTCTTAGCTTTAGCTTGGGTTTCCTCTAGCCTGAGTTCAAGGGAACCCCAGTATACTGGATCAATAAACCTTGTGCTTGCTTGCAGCCATCTGTCGTCTCCTAAGTCTTTTTGGGTAGAGGGCCCGGACAGAACTGGTTAGGTTCTTTCAGTCTCTTTTTCTTGCTTTTAGCTTTGTGTTCTCTTTCCTCACAATAAAACAGCCACAGGAAGTCCAAAATGGAAACTGGACAGAAAGCAGCATGGTGGCTGGGGGGATGGGATTTTTCCATCTGGATTCTAAGCTCACTAACCCTGTTTTCATAAGGGTTACCTTTATAAGAATTTAATCATGTGATCTACATAAGACACTTGGAGGCTCACAACACCCAGCATCTATATTAACTGTTTTCAGGATGGTTGGTCAACTTTGGAGTCACCTGATAAGCATATATGCTCCTCAAATGGAAGCATTCTATCCTGCAATGGTTTGGCCATTGTGATTTGTTTCTGGGCATGCAAGTCACCCATCTTGATCAGTCAAGGTGAACCTAGGGACTTGGGCTTTCAACAGACACAACCTTGTCTGTTTTTCTGGGACTAGTAAGGCTTGGAGTAGCTGTAGGTATTCAGAATGAGAGAGCTGAGTAGAGAAAATGTCAACAAAAGGGAGAAGAGCAGGGTCATCATGAGTTTCAAGATCAGGCCATGCCTGCAGGCCATGGGCCACTGAATCATTGGAATACAGTTAAATGGGTTCCTGTCATTTCAAGAGGAAATCCTTAATACAGAAATCAACATGGGGCTGGCTATTGATTTGTTAACTACGAGTACAAAAACTAAAGTCAGATACTCCAGATTTGAGTATGTAATGTTCAGTGTTGTGAGGTATCCGCTAGAAAAGACAGCTGGGATGTGAGTTAAATCCAGTAGAAAGTCTTCATTAGCTAGCAGGTGACTACACTGGGTGTTTGGGACCCCAGTACAGTCTGACAGTCTGGAGCTTTTCTCAGGCTGAGAAACACACACACACACACACACACACACACACACACACACACACCAGACCCAAAAACCAACCCAAAAATACACCCTGTATTGACAAGTTAGTTGCTCAGTTAGCAAGAAGCAGAACTACAGAAGCCAAAACAGCAAAGTTAGTACATTGAGTGCTCATAGTGGGGATTCACATGGAGAGCTCTAAAGAGCACAAAGAGTTTGGGCAACAGACTCTTTCTGAAAAGAGTATGACCTAGGGTAGGACTTAAGTATGAAAGGAATGAACCTCCCCAAAGAGTAAAGAGTCTATAGAAACAAGAGAACCTCCAAAATACAGAGGAGCATCAATGGCCCACCCCTCAGGTGGTGGCCCAGTGGTAGAGGACACAGTATCGTACATGTTCAGGACACCAGCAGGTCCTGTCCTGCTGCCTGTCACAGAGGTAAGGAGCAAGATGGAAACACTTCTCTGTGAGATGAGCAGAGGCAGGGTAGGAGAGATATGCTCTGCTCAGGAAGCTGAAAGAAGCTAAGCTGTGCCATCTGGAGACCATGATGAATTTTGGGAAAAAGAGATTGTCAGAGAAGGTATCAGTTGTCAGGCTGGAAGGCATACTGGATGTAGGTAACCATGACATGTAACACTGGAGTTCCAACTGGAGACTTATAGGGTGTTTTCATGTCTCTGTTTACCATAGAACTCACGTTGAGTCTAACAGAAAACGTGTAGGGAGTGGCAGGCTAGTTTAACTCATTGCTATATCTTGGTTTCAAGTTCCAGTGTCAATGACTAAAGATTTGGTCCTCATCATTCATAGAATGAGCTATGAGAAGATGCAGAGACTGCCTGTGGGAGTGTCACAGATGCTGCTCTGGTACAGTTTAGTCTTGATAGGAGAATGTATTACTCTTGGGAACACAACAGTGCTTACTGTTTAATTCTCTTTTGTTTTTTTCAAGACAGGGTTTCTTTGGGTAGCTCTGGCTGTCCTGGAACTCACTCTGTAGACCAGGCTGGCCTTAAACTCACAAAGATCCACAAAGGACAACTTGCCAAAAGTCAGTTCTCATCTTGGGGCATCTGACTTAGGTCATCGGGTTTGGTGGCAAGTGCCTTTAATCACTGAGCCATATATCTGACTTCTGTTTACTTTTATAGTCACCCAAGTCCAGCCTATCTTTTGTGTCAGACCTCATCTGTTTTCTCTCCCCTCCTCTCTTCTTCCCTTGCTCCCTCTCCCTCCTTTAGTTTGGGTTCTTGTCCTGTGTTGCTAATTCTTTGACTTGACTGGAGGATGTCTGTCAAAACGCATCACAAAGAGTGAAGTTTAGCTGCAGCTAGATGGTGCTGGCTTGGACAAGTTGATTTTGGCTACAAAGCAACAAATGGGGACTTTTACCAGAGATCTAGCTGTTGCATGTGTCCTAGAACACTGATGGTTAGAACATCTTATCTCAGAGAAAGGGGGCAGGGAGGAAGGGAAGGAGGAAGGGGAAGAGGAAGGGAAGAAGGAAGAGGGGGAGGAAGGGTATGCATGAGTTTCTCAGAGCCCAAACTCCTTTATCTTTAGTAGCAAAGTCAGTCATGGGCAGGCTCCCTGCTCTCTGCTCTAACACCTGTGTGTGCCTCTCACACACAGTTGAGGTCACCTTCACACAAGCTACAGGGACCCTGTGTTTTCTGATCCTGGGGGTGGCTTTTTATCCTTGTCAGATATGTGCTCTCAGAGGCACCTCTCTCTGGTGGCTTCTGTCTTCTTGGGTCATGTTAACTCTTGGCTGCTGTGACTCAAGGTCTTTGGGTTTTTCTTTTACAAGCAGCACCTTCTGGTACTGCTGCTTACTCTTCCCTCAGCTCCAGATTTCTCAGCCTTGGTGATGCTTGGCACTCACACAGAAATGTCTCCTCTCTGCACAGGTTTCACTGTGGGCGGGCTTCTCAATTCTACCACACTGGAATAGCATCTTCATACTGGGAGTCCCTGGACATTTCTAAACCCCAGCCTTTCTACCGAGTTTAAATCCACTTATCTTTCTTGACTAATTTATTTCGATGTTACAGAGGAAACACAAGCTTAATGGAGTCAAATGAAATTCACGATCTTCTACTTGTGCCAGAGAAATCTCTCCTGTTCCCAGCACGGCACATAGCCTCAAGCTTGCCCTGAGCTGTGTGATGTTCAGTTATTTATTCCATCTGAATGCACAGGGCTTCTTTCCTCTCAGCTGATGCTCTGGGATGGTTAGCTTTATGTGCTGACTTTCTTGGGCTACTGGCTGCCCAGACAGATGGACAGACTATTTCCAGATGCACCTAGGGGGTTGTCTCTTGTTTCGGAAGAGATAGATTTGAATCAGGATGGGGAAAGAAGATCTGCCCTTGCTAGTATGGGCATCACTCAAGTCATTGAAGGCCTGGACGGAACAAAAGGGCAAAGAGAGAGTGTGACTGCTAGCTTTGTCAGCTTGACACAGTCTAGAATCAGTCACCTGGGAAGGCAGTCTCAAGGAGAAATTCCCTATGAACAGTAGCAGATGCTGTCACATCTGAGAGGGATTTTCTTAGCTGAGTTAACTGAGGTGGAAAGAACCACCCTAAAAGTAGAAGGTCCTAGTCCCAGAGTTTGGTTTCTGAGCTGTGCAAGCATGGAGAAAGTGAGCTAAGCACTGACCTGCATGCCTTAACCCATTCCCCTCTGCTCTTGAGCTTGGGTGTGATGAGACCAGCTGCTCAGGCTTCTGGCAGTGACTTCCGGCTTCAGGCTTCAGACTCAGGCTTCTGGCAGTGACGGATGGATACCTGGAACTGTGAGCTGAAATAAATCCGTTCTCCTCGAGGCTGTTCTCATCAGGTAATTTATCACAGCAACAGGAAGGAAGCTAAAACAGAAGGTAAATTCACTGTCTTCCTGAATAGGGCACCCACCTCCCCCTACCCCTTGACATTGAAGTTTCTGTTTTGTTGTGTATCACAAGGCTTCCTAGTCTCCATAGGCACGGGAGCCGTGATAGACCTCTTCTAAGACGTCTACATATAACACATGCTTTAAATAACAGAGTTTTAAAGACCCTCCATTCATCTCCATCCTGATGGGGGCGGGAGGACAGACGAACACATGTTTACTCTCTGTGTTAGAAGGGCACATTGTACTAAATTTTGTGAAAAGGAATCTACATACTGTCGATTTGTTTGTTCTGAGTTAGGTTTGAACTAGCTGGCTCCTTGGGAAGAAGGTGAGGCCCGGTGGCCTCTAGAAAATGAGAACTCTGATTCACAGAGAGAGGCAATAATGAGAAAAAGTCCAGGGGCCCAGAAGGAGAGAAGTGCCAACAAGGCTGGGCTCAACCAGGGGCCAGTTGGGACACTCTGGAGTGGCTCACTGCCTCTGTTCCCATTCCCTGGGTAGTCAGCTAGATGCAGATGTAGGAGCTGAGTGGGCTAGGGTGGTGTGAACTGGGGTGGTGTTGGCTGGGGTAGTGTGGGCTGGGGTGGTGTTGGCATGTTGAAGGGCATGTTAGCCTCTTTGTGAAGTGCTACTTATAGAACTGTTTCTCGTCTCTTCTCGTTGGTGTTTGTGATAGCAGACCCCATCGTTCCCATTACAAATCTAGCTCTGTGCTCTGATGTGGCTGTCATGTCAGCCTAGGTCACTGTTGTCTAACCTTCATTTTCAGACTTCTCTCTTCCTCCTGCCACGCTGAGTTTCCTGTGTGTTCTTACCATCTGGTATGCTTTCTGCCTCCACCATGTCATTTACTTATATGCTTGTTTTGTGTGTGACAGGGTTGCACTGTGTACCCTAGGCTGGCTTTAAACTCATGATCTTCTAGCCTTGGACTCCTGAGTACTGGGACTGTGACTGTTGTCTTAGTTAGCATTTTACTGTTGTGAACAGACACCATGACCAAGGCAACTCTTATAAGAACAGCATTTAATTGGGGCTGACTTACAGGTTCAGAGGCTTAGTCTATTAGTATCAAGGTGGGAACATGGCGGCATTCAGACAGGCATGGTGCTGGAGGAGCTGAGAATTCTACATCTTCATCTGAAGGCTGCTAGCAGAATACTGGCTTCCAGACAGCTAGGATGAGGGTCTTAAAGCCCACACCCACAGTGACACACTTCCTCTAACAAGGCCACACCTACTTCAGCAAGACCACACCCTCTAATAGTGCCACTCCCTGGGCCGAGCATATGCTGTGTACCATCACAGCCATGTACCAGCACAGTCAGCTTGCACCATGCCCTTGTACACATGGCTTTGAGGGATATTCACTCCTCTGCTTATCTCTCAGGTAATCATACTCATCTTCCAGACCACTAAACTGAACTACAGCTTCCCTGGAGATGTTTTTCCTGGTAACCCTGACAGGCACCCAAGGACGCCATTTTTGCATTACCTTTGACATTCAGGACTATTCATATTTTTATAGTGTTTATCCAGCAATGCCTTCCTTCTTCATAGACAATACAGACCAGGAAGAAAATGACTCATGTCCCACCCCACCCCAGTACCAGGCATAGAACTCAGCACAGAAAAGAGTTTCAACACACAGCTGTTGAATGAATGGATGTAAATATTGGTATTAACCGAAGTGCCACATTCATGCGAAGGGAAACCCTGCTCTTTTAGCTGTAGAACAATAAGCTGAGGTACCTGCACATTCCAGGGCTTCTCTTCTCAGGGTCTTCATCAGCAGGTGAGTGGGCTTGGCTGTAAGTGTCCGTAGGCGTGTAGGAGTGACCCACTCTCCCTCCCGTCACAGAAGTACGTAGGAATGTTTTCTCAGGGTTGCTATTGCTGTGATGAAACACCACGAGCAAATCAACTTTGAGAGGAAAGGGTTTTATTTGGCTTACACTTCCACTTGGCTGTTCATCAACCAAGGCTGTCAGGACAGGAACTCAAAAGGGCAGGAACCTAAAGGCAGGAGCTGATGCAGAGGCCACGGAAGAGTGCTGCTTTCTGACTTGCTCAGCCTGTTTTCTTATAGAACCCAGGACCACCAGTCCAGGGATGGAAGACCCACCATAAGCTAGGCCCTCTTTTATCAATCACTAATTAAGATTTGCCCTACAGGTAGGCAGAGGCAGGTAGATACTAAATTCAAGGCCAGCCTGTTCTACAGAGTGAATTTCAGGACACCCAGAGCTATTCAGAGAAACTCTGTCTCAAAAAACAAAAAACTGAAACTTTGTTTTGTTTTTTTTTTTTGCTTGAGAAAAAGCCTGATGGTTTTTCTCAGATGATATTCCCTCCTCTCTGGTGGCTCTAGCTTGTGTCAAGTTGACATAAAACTAGCCAGCACAGATCTGCAGGGAGGAATGCCCTCCATGTCAGATCCACATTGAGGGACACTATTTACTTCTACCAATCATTTAAAGACCTTAATGACTTAGACAAAAAAAAAATAGCCATTCAGTTTGGGTATTTCTTAGACCTAGCTATAAAGCACACTTGTACCTGCTTTTAATGTTGAGTTTCTCACAGACCTGGCAGATCAGATTACATTTCAATCAGGAGTAAATAGGTTTCAGGATATGACAGGGTTGTCTGTCTTGACCACTTCTCAAGTTTGCATCTTGTTAATCTCACTTCGGTTATTAACATATCTCCCCGATTTTCTGATTTTCCTTATTTATTTAACTGGCAACTTCTGGAACAGCTCTCTCCATACAGCCCTCCCCACTCCTCTTTCCGCTCTCCACGTGTGTGTCCTCTGGGAGGTATTTTAACATTGTAACTTCCTGATCAAGTTAATGCCAGCACTCAAAACTACATCCAATTTTAAACCAGTCACTGCTTAGAGCTCCATAACATTTCCAGTCCTTCCACTTCCTAGTCCACTTTGCATTGCATTTCCCCAGCTTTGATATTCAGCATCTTTACCAGAAGCAGTGCGTGGGAAGGCAAAGTTTGTAAAAACAAAACAAAACAAAACCGAACAAACAAATAAACAAACAAAACAAATAAACAAAAAATTACACTCTCGAAGGCGAGCTGTCTTTGGAGGAACTTGAATGGAGACTGTGGAGTGCCAGATAAATGTCAGTGAGGAAGGAACATTTCCTGAATTCCAGAGACCATCAGCAAGCAGGCCACATACACTGAGTCTGGAGGAGTGCAGGAGTAATGAGGCTCTGGTGGTATCAGCTGCCAATCACTGCATCATTTACCCCCACATACTGCCTGTGCACTAAACTGTATTTCTTTACCTCAATTCAATTGATTCTTTCTGCTAAAATTCTTTTACCCACAGAATTGAATTTCTAATGAAAGAACTCATTAGAAATGTGTTGTTTGAAGTTTGTTGTTGTTACCAAGTATAACCTCTCCCTGTTCAACAGTTCTGGGAGGAAATGCATGTCAGACCAAAAGAGAGGGTAGTTAAACCTACAAAACTCTTTGGACTCCTGGAGTAGATTCCGAGGAAGTGATACCCAGGTTCCCCCAATAGTTTGTGTTTGTGAGAAACACCTTACTTTCTAATAATCTGTGACAGAATAGTCCCCAGTCCCTACTCATCAGCCAGACTCAGAAATTGAAGGGAGGAGGGCCATGCTTCCCTCCTCCCCATGGAGCAACTTTAACAGAGTCAGGTCACTGGCTTTGCAGAGTCAACCAAGGGCTTTTAATTGAACTTGGTTCTCCACGCAGTTAAATGGCATTATTCTGGCTCAGAATGAGCTACTCATGGATTATCTTTATACCAACGAGGTCCTTGGGTCACCAGGACTATACGGGTGCGTCTCATCACACGTGTACCTCCTCCAGTCCCACTGTATAACCCCAGTAGAGTAGCATATTCTCACCCTCTGCAAATCTATGACAAGCTACCAGTGGTGGAACTATGCCACTATCACTGGGATTTAGGAAATTTCCTAGTTTTATGGAGCTGATTCTCTCCTTCCTCCTTTTTGTGAGATCTAGAAGTTAAGTCCAAGCTGTTGAGGTTGTGTGGCAATAGCCTTTATTTACTGTTGAGCCTGCTCACCAGCCTCAGCCTTTACTAAATTTTAAGCTTCATGATGCTAGAGATGGATTGGAATTACACTCTCCAATGTCATACTCACTGGCCAAATATGGCTCCTGAGCCCTGCAGATTGTCTAAATTAGGATATACTTAAGATTTAAAGTATACGCTGGATTTGAACTTAGTACAAAATGATAAATTTTCTAATAATAATTTTCGCCTTAGCATTTAAAAGAATTACACTGTTTGGGATATATTGTATCAAGTAAAATACACTTTGAAAATTTACCCCACCTGTTTCTTTTTGTTACAGGTAATGCCACTACTGGAAATTGGAGATGACGCGTGTGCACGCTCTTGGCTCATGGCTTGTTTCTGTTGGTTGTGACAGCCTTAGACTTTGCCCCAAGTGAGTTCCAGTTAAGCAGTTATAAGACACCCTTGACCCCAATTATGGAAAATCCCCAAGAAAGCAGAACCTGCAAGGTGTCTGATAACTCGGAGACAGGTTAGTAGACTCATAGGAGACAATTAGAGATGTGTTTTCATGAAGCTTGTCAAATGCATCTTCCAAAGGCACAACTTCAGTCCAAACTTTAGTAATGATGGTCACTGGGGTGGGGGCAGGGCCCAAAGACTCTGTATTGCTGCCTCAAGTGCTTTGAGGATGAGGTTGGAGAGGACCTCCATGAAGACAGCTGCCCTGTGGACACCAAGGGGAGGCAGGCCATTAGTAAGAACATTCACTTTTTTCAGTAGACCTTTGTTAGAGGGGCATGCTTCTACAGTTTCTAAGCATAGCTTCCCACAGATTCACTCAGTCTGCGGAGGGAGCATATAGAATTTGAAAGATTTTGAGAGAAAATAAATACAGAAAACCAGCGGTATCATTTGCACAGACTTTTTTTTCCTAAATTGAACAGTGTCAGAAAGCCCTTCTTCTCAGGGACCCTCTCCAGATGTGGATTTCATTTTCTGATCTGAACCAGAGCATAACTAGGGGCAGACAAAGACTGGGCTAAGATAAACAGAGCTGGACCAGCCTCAGGGATCATGGGATCTGATGTTTCTCTGCTCCTTGATCTTCGAGGAAATTGGCCAACAGACTTTGCCAGAACCTCCGTTCTCAGAGTTGCAGGGGTCCTTTCTCTTAAGAAATAGAGCCATGAATGTGGAGGTGGTTGCTGGGTAGCAGGTAAGATGTTTGGTAGCATGCTCACTATCCTAGGGCTCCTCTCCATGAGGAAATCTTAATCTCAGGAGATTTGTAAGGGAACCTGTTTTCTGAGTCACTCCTTGCTGGGTGCTGATAGGTTCCTTTGCCTTGAGTATGTTATCTCTCTCCCTTTGTCTCTTCCTGTTCCTTCTATGGTCTCCCCTCCACTACCCCTGTCCCCCCATGAGGTGTGTGTGTGTGTGTGCACACCTTCTCTTAGCCTGTTACATGAAACACATTCATCTTCCTCTCTCTCCACTCATTTAAAGAGAGGAGTGTCAGAAACACTGGCACACACCAGAACCCTTATGTTAGAAAATAGTGCAGCTTTGTAGAAAGGTACTGACACAAAATTAGGCTTCAGATGAATGCTGCAAAGACAGAGCCTCATGACATTGGGCAGCCATGATCAGGCCTTGAGGTGGGAGAGCATTAGGAGAAATTGGGCACCATACTAGATTTAGAGGTGGCATACAGGGGCCCAGAAGGGAGGGCCTTCAGTTCCAAGCACAAAGTGGAGTTTCTGGCTCTTAGAGGAGGGAGGGGCAACCAAAAGCTGGAGAGTGCATCTCCCCTTTATGAATTCTTGGATTCTTCAGCATCAACACATGTCAGGTGCCATATTTGAAGGTAATATTTTCCATGTCCTATTATATCCTAATCCAACACACCTATTGAGGCTACTCTCTGCCTATTCCTTCAGAAAAGCCATTTATCTGTTCAGTGTAATTTGCGGTTTTTCCTCCTGGCCACTTAGTTCCCTGAAGTAATGACTCTGAGACTAATTATTTATTAAAAACTCCTTAGGCTGTAAGCTTCGACTTGTTCTCAGACTAGCTGTTAAGTTATTATCCCTTTTATTCTAACCTGAGTTCAGTTACGTGGCTGGTTTCCTCTCCTCACCTTCTTACACCCATCTCCTCAACGTTCCTGGGTCAATCACCCTGGCCCCTTGACTATTTCCCAGAATTCTCTCTACCCTTGCCATATGTCCTATCTCCTATTTCCTGCCCCAGCTCATTGGCCATAAGCTTTTTGAATGAAAGGTAATACTTATAAGAGACTTTCTTTACAGTTCAGGTCCTTTGCTCAGTTTCCCCTGATGGTACAGGCTGGATCCCTCTGTGGTTTACCAGCTCTGGAGTTGCCCTCTTCACACGGGATCTAGCAGAGAGTGTACCAGCCTCTGCCCTCCTGCAGCTGGCATTCATACGGAAGCCATAGTCATGTGGTTTACAAGGATTATTCTTTCTTGGTGTGAATTTTCTCTGACTAGGTAGGACTCTCCACAATGATCATGACTGTGTGCACGAGGCATCTATCATTAAACATGTAGTGACACTCGGCACCGGTGTCTCTGGCTCATAACTACATCTTCTTTACTTTACAGAGTGTCTTCATCTCTCCATACCTGTCTGGCCCAGTGGCTGGAGTATCCCTAAGTTCAGGTGCTGCTTCTCTCTCCCTCAGCTTTCCCCATCTTTCCCATAGGTGAAGACTTTTAGTCATCCAAGTTTCATTATCCAATGCTTTCTCTGATCTGTAGTTTCTTCTATATGTGGCATTATAGGACTCTTCAGATATTTTAAACTCTCAGGAAACTGAGGCAACTTCTCTAGTCCCATGCGGTATATTCTTCTCTGTCTCTGGCCCCGTCCATTTCTAGACTCCATTCTTTCCCCTCAGGCCTCCGTGTATCCCGACTTCTCTCTAGAACACGCAAGACCCTGACTTCACAAAACCATCCTCTTTAATCAGAGCCATTCATTTACCAGGCATAGTGGTGGTGGGGTGGGGGTAGAGGTGAGTGGTGGTGGGGTGTGGGTGAGGGTAGAGGTGGGCGTGAGGAGTGGGTAAAGAGCAGAGTGAATTTAAAGTTATGTTGGCTTCACAGCCAAGATCTTGTCTCAAAAATCCAAATATCAAACAAAACCAAAACCTTCAGTCATTCTCATTTGTCTACAGGATAGATCAAAACATTTCACTCTGGCAGAACTCCCATAGCCTCTCCTGTCAGCCTCCTCAACTTCCTTGTTTGATTCTTTGCCTGAAACTCTCTCGCTAAGGTTCACATATTAGCCATGGCACCCCCCAAGCATCCTCAGCTCCTTGACTGCTCTTTCTTCTTCTCTCCATCTCGGCCTTTATCCAGCCCCTCCCCTCCCCAGGGTAGCTCTGGTGAGTGACTCTTGTCTGAGTGCCTGCTGCCCTTGGAGAAGGCTGCCTGTGTTTATTTTCACTTCTGTGTGCATATTTCCAGGTCCCAAGTACACAGTTCGGTAGAAGTTAGAAGAGGCTGTTCCCTGTCCTGGCATATGGTACAGCCTCTGTGGGATGAGGAGCAAACCATAATCATTTATGGATCAAATGCTGTTAGCATCCTGTGCTCAACAGAACAAGGGTACCACACTGCTCTATTAAATCAAGTCTCAGCAAATGTTATATCTGACTTGATCCACTCTTTTTGGGTTTTAGTAACATGTCTGACATTCTATCAGCGGAACATAATGACTCCCCAGGGGGCAGTGGGTGAGTTTTCTTATGACTTTACAATGGATGAAACTGATGTTCAAAGTATATTTGGAACTATGCAAATTCCAAGGTGTTTAATGACAGAAAGACTCCCCAAGTATACAAGACTGGTAATGGTATGGTGGGCAAAACTCTTTCACTGTCCTCAGCTTGCTCGAGAGAGTTGGCTTTGCTTTTTGTACATCACAGCCAGCTTCTGTAAGAAGAGTACTATACTTTTAAGTTGCAGTTATTGAATCTGGTTCTTACCACTCCAGGCTGGCTTCACTGCTCAGAGCTGGGCTAGAGTCCTCTCTTGTTTGAGAGGGACACCGTCCTACTTTGCTGGCTTTGGACCACCAGGGTTCCTTTGTTAGAGCTGCTTGGTGATCTGAGGCCACTTGGAATAGCCATCAGTTTGCTCATCAAACTCTGCAGGCAACCAGTGAGTGGTTGAAGAGGAAAATGGTTGAGTTTCTTTGTGACTGTTGTTGGGAAGAAGGGTTGTTATCAGTTTGAATGCCCCATGTAGAACACACCTCCAACTGAGGCTTGTGTTGTGATGAACCTCTCCACACACTGATGTGGGATTTCTCAGCCTTATGAAAAATAAGTTTTTGCCCTTTATACATTACTCAAAGTGGACCAAGGCAACACCCTTTTCCAAATGTTTTAATTCTGATCAAAACCAACCCCCCTAGACATACACATCATTCTTTCTCCCTAGTGATCAGTGGGCAGGTGTTTTATGATGCATGAGATCCCCTAGGGAGAGCCCAGAGATGGCACAGAAGCCAAAGCCTAGAAATCTTTTATGGCAAGGATAAAAGGTTACTTCTTGAGTTTCTGGTACATGTTAGTACATGTTACATTCATGTGTAAATGTAGCTGGTGATATTGAAGGTAAAGAAAGAAAGATTCTTTATCTGGAAAGAAATTTGGGATGCAAATGTAATTGTGAGAATTGCTTCTTGTGGTTAAAGTGGGCTTAAAATGAAGGTTGTGGTACCTTTTGTGGACAGCACTATTTTTATTATGGCTGTTGTGCTAGATGGTTGGCGAGTGAGTGATTGACCTCTTTCTTCCTTCCCCTTCCTTCCTTCCTTCCTTCCTTCCTTCCTTCCTTCCTTCCTTCCTTCCTTCCTTCTTTCCTTCCTTACTTCCTTTCCTTTCTTTCCTTTTTTTTTGTCAATTTGATATAAGCCAGGATCATCTGGGAAGAAAGAATCTCAATTGAGAAAATATCTCTATTCCCCATTAAATTGACTTAGAGGCAAGTCTGTGGATGCAACTTCTGATAAATGATTGACATGGAAGGGCCCAACCCACTGTGGGTAGTACAACCCCTGGGCAGGGGTCCTGAGTCATATAAGAAAGCAGGCTGGACGTGCCATGGTATGGGTGCAACCTTGTAAGCATCAGTCCTCCACAATCTTTGCATCAGCTCCTGCCTCCAGGTTCCTGCTTGAATTCTTGCCGTGACTTCTCTCAGTGAGAGACTGTAAGCTGAAATAAACCCTTTCTTGTCCAACTTGCTTTTGGACATGGTATTTTAGCGTAGCACTAAATACCTAACTAAGAGACTGACACACTTTAGCGAGTGAAGAGTTCAATGTAACCCAGGGACTATAGCTAGGAATGCACATTTTATCCCAGCTTGGTCATGACCTGTATGTGAAACGTAGAGTTCCTACACAGTTAGCTAGGAGGAGCTTGTCCTGCAAGGCAGGCATTGTGCAGCCTTGCTTGAAATAAACACGATAGAAACATAGACAATTTGGAAGAACTCCAAATCTGGATGTTGCATTTGGGAAGTTTGTGATCAAATTACAACTTATTTTCTTTTCATTGAGAAAACCTTAATGATCCAAAGACTGATTGGCCAAGGGAATTGTTAGGATACAAAGTGTCTTCTAACAGACATGGATCTAAAAATTTGTGACAGGTAAGTGTCTAGAGATGACAAAGAACTGGAGACCTCAGCACTGACAAGTGACAGATGCATTTGCCTTGGTATGTAGAGAGGACGAGCTGTCATCGGCAAACACCATTCACATGGCTAACCGGATGCATGGGCGACTGTTTGACTGTAAGCCTCAGTCCTGACACATACTTCCTCACTCAGGTTTCCTATAGGGACTTCATCAATTAGTGGAAAGAATATATTGTATTCTATTTTTTTGGTCTAATACAAAATTATACTTTCAGCTACATATAGCGCACAGTCCACCAAATAGAAACCCAGGAGAGTTGAGGAAGATGAACGAAATCAGGAAGCTCCAGGCACACAGAGGAGTGAGTATTAATGCCAGAGCTGGCAAGTCCCTGGATTCACATGGCAGGGCTCCTGCCCATTGTGAACTTTTTGCATTCATTTCCATATCGATAGACATAATAAAAAATGAGTATCTTATTCTCAAGGCTTCAGAGCATAGGCAGTCCCATGGTCTGTGGTGAATTATTTCTTTGTCTCAGGAGTTGCCCTATAAATAATTCCCGAGGCTGAGAAGTCATAAAAATAAATCTCCATGTGTCTCTAACGGGAACTTCTGGTGTTCTCAATGTCATTTCCAAAATAAAGCGATCGCTGTTCCGTGTTGTTTCAGCATGCGTGTGTTCTCTTACTTCCCTGTCTGTCACCTCAGTGGGGTGATTTAATGTCTACAGAGAAACGCAGGCGCCGGGCTGTCATCCTTGGAGATCAGGGATGCCTTAACAACTTCATAATCGATTCCATTGCTCATTTGGACTGGTAGCTGGAGGGCCTGTCACCAAACATACTTAGTGATCGACAGAGACCTTGATGCCCAGCTTTGACCTCTGAAAGCCAGTAACCCTCATCTGCTCCCCATCTTCTTCATTCCCTCCGGAGAACAACTTGTCCAAAAGCACACACATTTTCAAAAATAGATCAAAGGACTACACATTAAAAAAACTCTGTAAATCCGTGACCTGGGTAAAGCTCTGTTGGAAATTCTTGCCTAGATTGGCATGGGATAGAGCTGGGTAGCCATCTTTGATTCCATGTCTGTATTGTGCCCATGATATCATTCCTGTATTACTCTCATGGATGGCTGTAGAATACGGACACTCCACACCCCTCTGCAAGGAACACAATGTCCAGGACAGGGTGGTGGTGGTGGTGGTGGTGGTGGTGGTGGTGGTGGTATTAATTATCTACATTTACAATTTCTCAGAAATTTCTCTAAAACTCTCTGGCTTCTGGCAGGGGAGGTAGGTGATGTTTTACTCCTAGGAAAAGCCATGCCAAATAATTTACGACCAAGCTTGGTCTTGCTGGAGACCAGAATGGCAAGATAATGACGCTGCAGTTATTTTAGCTTTCTAAGCTAATACGGTGAAGAAAAGATAGCAGATTATTTTTCGATGGAGCACTGGGATTGTGGGGGAAATTTAGGAAGATCTCATGATTCGTTTTGAGCACAGTTGTCCTGAATTATTCTTGTAGGACTAGAAAATAATGACCATACTGATAAGACTCCAAAAATCCAACAACCCACAAATAAACACTACTAGCAATGGAGAGCATTCGTTTTTCTTTTCCTCTCTAAGTGAGTTTTGCTTTTCTTACACATTATTGTACCGGGTTTCTCGAAGTCAAGTATAGCCAGTGCTCAGTCATAGAGCATTTGCATGTGTGAGGCCTGGGACTCAATCCCTAGCACATGAAAACAAAAATATCATCTTGCTATGTTTTTTTTTTATCATTCCTTAGGAATTAATAAGAAGTTCCTTTAAAACACAGCTTTTAGTGTCTTGCATATCCAGGAACGTCTGATTGATCTTTAGACAGAGGTCGTAACTGCTTTCAGCAGGCTTTGTACCAATAGCTCATCTTTATGCAAATGTGGATATGAAGCCCCGACAGTTCTTTTTACCACATATTCATAGAGCTGTTCTTACTGGGAGAAGAACACAAATCATGTTAGGTTCTCAGAACACATATTTTCAATTTAAAGGCAAGTTTATTGACAGTTTCACGGCAGCATCCAGGTAAACACCTTCTTTCCCGCTCATCAGACTTGTGTGTAACAGCAAAACAAAAGGACGTTGAAATCTTTTAAGTCTTATCTATGGGGAGGTCAGAGGACAACTTTCAGGAGTCTAATTTTTCTCTGCCACCTGGGTCCCTGGGATCAAACCTGGATCATCAGGATTTGCAGCAAGCACCTTTACACACGGAGCCATCTCGCCAGCCCCTAAGGGCTGTTTTAGAAGAAAAGTGACCATTTCCATATGAAAACAGACAAAAGAAACTTTGTTCAAAAGTTTTTCTTTCTTTGTTGGTGACATTTCTTCCTTCTCTTTCTCTCTTGGGATATCGATAGTCTGTAACTCTTCCCTCATTTTCCCTATTTATATGTACAAATTGTTTCTATATTAGAATGATTGAAAGCTTATCATATTATTTAATACAACTAACTTCTATATTGAGGCTATTAATACTCTACCTAAGAGTATCATTTTATTTTTAAATGATTTTTCTTTGAGTCAGGGTCTTTCTATGTAGCTCTGGCTGTCCTAGAACTTGCTACGTTCTTGTTTGAACTCACAGACTCCCAAGGCATGAGCTATCACATCTGGCTATTATTATCTTTTCATTTTTAAATGTAAAAATATTAAAAAATTTTAGTTGAATAAGTATATTGATTCTTTAAATTATTTTTAAAAGGCATAGAACATGCTTGATTTTTTGAGTTATTCTCATGTATTTAAATTATATTTTAATCAGATATTTTAAAAACTTAATGTTTTAGAATCCCATAAGCTTACCTTATTTGGGCAAGTAATGCACTAGTTGAATTTAAAGCAAAAATTTCCCACACCCAAGACTCTCCCCAGCAAGGAGGAAGCAGTGTATCCTGAGTAATGCAGCAGGGGGCTGAGCTCTTTCTTGCCAATCATGGCTGTGCCTCAGCTATCGGATGCAGCAGGTTGCTTCTCTCTGCACCTTAGTTGGATCAAGTGATAACTGAAACGATACAGGCACAAGGCATTAAGAAAGCATGTTGCCATAGAAACAACACAAGCATAAGTTTTAGATATTCACTGGTTTAGGCTAATGAGTTTTTACTAAAGCCATCAGATAGTGGCAAACTATGTCCCAGCATGCTCAGTGAGAAGCGTTGCCAGATTGGGCTTGTGAACTACACCTTTCACCTTTAGCAAATGTCACCTTTAAAATAACATCAACTGTTTCAGCTTTGTAACGTTTTCCCTGTTAGAAATACGTTCGGTTTATTATTTCATTTCTCATTTGACCTGTGGGTTGTACTTGGAATTTTCCTGAAATCTTCAAATTATTGGTTCCTAATTAGAGTCCCTTGTAGTGATGAAATACATCTGATAACTTGTGGTATTCCCTGCTTCTTCTACTTAGAGTGTCTTTAGAACCCTGGCATGAGTGCCCACTGTGCTTGCTGACACAGTGTCCTCTACTTCCAGGGCCTCTGAGCTTACAGAACAGGGACATACAGGCGTGGACAATCAGGTTGTAAATAAAACTACTGTGTTGGCCATTATGTCTAATTAAAGCCAGACACGATGTCATATTAACGCGCCCAGCTCTAATGAGTCATTCACTCTCCCTCCCGCCCTTACCGATTAGTTAGCTTGCTAAGTTAATATCGAGCAAGCTGACTCCCCATCCATTTTGGCTGTTCAGTTCTAGATGAGGCAATATCGTAACTGTTAGTCATCACCAACTCCTGCCATGCTCTTTAAACACACGTTTACTTTGTTTAACTACACAACCCAGCTTGTACTATAATTTCGTACTGTAATTATTTTCCTTTTTATTAGTACATGAAAGAGGAATTTCACCCTCATTATTTCGTGTGTCTGCTATCATTTCGTCATATCGTAGGGCCGAGCAGTGAGCGATTCTCCAGCATGAGGTTTGCGCTGCAGCCAAAGGAACCAGGTCAGGTCCCTGTTGTATCAGGCATGCCAAAGGCCACTGCATTGCCCTCAAGTTCAGTAGCTTTCAGTCTTTACTGATTTTGGTTGTTTTCTTTTGTCTCCTTGACGTATATTTTTGCTTCTTTAAGACAGTGAATTATAGAGGGGCCTTGTTCCTCAGAATGATTCTCTTCTACAAGGCTCCTCGTGTTCATCGCTGAAGTTCCTTGTTTCGCATTTTAGTGCAGCAGAGAGCTACTGCTGTCTCCTCATTGTCAGTGTGCGTATGTATGTGTGTGTGCATGTGTGTGTATGTGTGTGTGCATATGTATGTGTGCCTGCACATGTGTTAGTGCATGTAAGTATGTGTGCCTCTGCACTTGTGTTCGTGAGCCTGTCCATGTGTGTATGCGCACACATAATAGTGCATGTGAGTGTGTGCCTGTGCATGTGTGTTTACAAGCCCGTGTGTATGTGTGTGTGTGTGTGTGTTTCTGTACTGGCGCAGATGCACCTGACTTTGGCTCCATATTTACCCATAACTTACTCATGTTCTCTACACATCTTGAACTCCTGACTTTATGACTCCTCTTCCTGACATCCTCCCACCACCCCCATTTTTATATTCTAGGGAGGTATCAGTAGGGATTCAGGATGGAGGAGAGGAAGGAATCATGACTAAGAACTAGAAGCCATGTCCTGGAGTGTGTCCGTTAGAAAGACTGACCAGCACTGAGCCCAGCTGTTATTTGGCAGCTCAAAGAAGCAGGGAGGAACTGGTCACAGATGTTTCTGCTAAGATGGGAATTTTTTTTGTCACATACTTTAGAATTTATTAGACCAAGTAAAGTGCTCTAGCCAACCACCAAGTGAAACAAGTGAAGAATTAAAGGAGGAGGATCACGTGGCATCAGAAATCGCAGGAGATTGTGGACTTGGCAACCCACCATGTATTTTTATCTCTTTAAACTCTTCCTATGAATATTGGAAGAATTTCCAGATTCAAAAAGTATCTGCTTAATCCAATTAACAGCAGAGGGAAGGAAGATGGCTGGGCCTTAAGAATTCGATTTGCAGGGGACCTGAACCCTGTTCCTGGCACTGACATGAGGCAGCTCACAAGGGTTTGTGACCACAATTCTAGGGGCCCCACATTCTCTTCTACCTCACAGGCACCTTCATTCACACACACACACACACACACACACACACACACACCTCTAAACATAAAAATAAATATCAGAGGAGAAGGGGAAGGGGATGGGGGGAGGGCTATGGGGGTGGGAAAAGCGATCATAATGTAAAATAAATAAATAAATATTTTTTAAAAATATATTTTAAAAAAGGACTTTAGCCAGGTGATGGTGATATATGCTTTAATCTCAGCACTTGGGAGGTGGAGGCAGAGGTGGAGGCAGAGGTATCTCTGTGAGTTCCAGACCACCTGACCTTCAGAGTACCTTCCAGGACAGCTAGGGTTACAGAGAAAAAGCATGTCTTAGAAAACAAAAACAAACAAACAAACAAACAAACAAACAAACAAGGGCTTTAATTTGATTTGTAGTAATCATAATGCTTTAAATTCAGTATTGATATCTTTCAATAACTATCTTCTTGCCCAGAAATTATTTCATTTTTATAGTTGTCTAAATGGATTGATATATGTGTTAATATTACCCCCTTGAAAATTGCTGTACTTTCTGAAAACCTCCTGTCATTTTTTTTGTAGAAAAATTTATTTTCTCTAATTTCTAATTTTCAGTGAGGTGACTCTGAATAGCAATATTTTTTTATAAATCCTTGGCTTTTCTCTCTCTCTCTCTCTCTCTCTCTCTCTCTCTCTCTCTCTCTCTGTCTCTTTCCTTCCCCCTTCCCTTTTCCCCTCCTCCCTTCTCTAACTTTCTTGGGGATGGATGGCGGCACACATACACACACACACATGTATGCAACCTATTGAGTTCATTTTGCATTTCTCAAATGTTTATATTTTTAGATTGATCACTTGGGATTAGATAGCCAGTTAGAAGGCTCATCCCTGGGAAAGACTGATTCTCCTCTCTTTGTACTTGTTAATTGCCTGAAGCTCCCCCTTTATGGGGAGGACCATGAGATTTCATTCGTTCACAATGGCATGTCAACTGGTGTTGTCATTGCTCAGGTCTTGCTCAGGCAGACATATTGTTGAGATTTCATGAGTATAGCTTCCCTGACTTAGCTAGAAGGAACAATCTCATGGCATACTTCATCGTCCTCTGGCTCTTACAATCTTTCTCCTCCCCCTTCCATTATGTTCCGTGAGCCTTAGGTATAGGGGTTGTGAGGTAGATGTGGTCAACTGAAGCTGAGTATCCGATGGTCAGTTGTATTCTGCAGTTTGATCAGTTGTGGCTTTCTGTAATTCTCTCTGCTGGGAAAGAAGCTCCTTTAAGAGAGGTTAGAGCTACATTTATCTGTGGTTTTAAGGATAAGTATTTAGAATGCAGTTAGGACTTACACTGGTTGAAGAAAGTGGTTGTAGTAAGTTCTAGTCTAAGATCCATGACCTCATTAGCCATTTGTAGTTGGCTATGTTTCTAGTACCAGGTGTGACTTACCTTCTGTTAAGTGTGCCTTAAGTCCTATTAGACAGATACTGATTATCATCAACATAAAATTGTCATTTTTGCACCTTTAGAAATATTTTGTCATGCTGGTCATTGTGGTCATTCATTGATGTGACAGCAGGGTAGGACTATTGACTGTTTTCCTCCCTTGGGAGCTTGCATAATGCCTTCTAGTAGATGAAAACTAGTCCTCAGAGAGGAAGTTTGGGAGTCAGACTTGGCATGATTTCTCTGAGTCCTGTGTCAAAAGTGCAAGCTCTCTTTGTTAATAGGGACTTCCTTTTTTGAAACATCCTTAGTATTATTCATAACTTCTTTCTCCTTTTCCTTACATATTCTCTTCTCCCTTTTCCTCCATTAAAGCCTTCTCCCCATTTTTACAATTTATCTCTTCATATCACCATTATCTTTCCATTCTCAGCATTTGAATTTATAATCCTCCTGCCTTAGCCTCCCAAGTAACTGAGAATACAGCCTGTGCTGCCTGGGCGGGCCCGTTATGTTAGGGGAGATTCTCTGGTAGTTTAAACAGTAACAATGACAATGACTTTTGGGGACTCACTGCTCAGATTCTGTAATCCCAGGTAACAGGATAACAATACTATTATGATTCATAGTTATATTAGGAAGCCAGGAGCTTGGGGTTAGCAATAGTTTTGGAGAGGTAAAGTTTGGGTAGTTATAGCTAGAACATCCTCCACTGTGGAGAAGTGTATGTCTTATTTTGTTTTGGCTGAAGCTTCTGTGAACCTCCCCTGCCCTGGTGGATATGGCCAGACAAGAATTCCTGATGGCCTGTACCTTTTGAGCTGAGTTTCCTATTCCTGCAGTCCCTACCATGAGTTAGGGTGTATTATTAAAGATTTGAAGAAGGCTTCTCTGCTTGGAAGGACATTCTTCTAATTTCTGACTGGAAGGAGAACCCTGATTTAAAGTGTTTTCTGAAACAGTTCTTAGTGTACTATACTTATATCTAATATGCTAAACCTGGAAGTAATTTCTTCCAATTTTATCCAATTTTCAATGAAGATTATTGCCTGGGCCATTGGGAAGCTAGTCTTATTTATCAGTGTTTTGTTGCAATCTTGGAAAGATGTAGCACTGGAATTTGAAAAGCAAGTCTTCTTTCATATGCCCTAGACTAGCTTGCAAGAGTGTTCATGGGAAGTTTAAGCCGTCGGTCAATTGATGTTATAAATTCTTAAGCTTAGACTCCTCTGAGGGAATGGAAGAGCTAGATTAAGAAAGGCAGAGCCCATAGCCTTGGCAACATCTTGATTTCTATTTGGCTGATTTGAACACAGCTGTAATAGCAAAACAGTTTGTAAACTCAGCCTCTTGAATGGCAGAGTTTGTGTACAATGATGTTAGATCAGTGTTGATATTCACACAGTCATAACTACTATGTGAATTGATCAATTCTCTCCATAATTAGATGGCTGGAAACATTAGATCAATCCCTGCTGTGTCACAGTTCTATTGACCTGAAGACTTGCTATCCTGTACTTGAGTTTGTTCATCTATAAAGAAGAATCAGTCCTTAAACTTTCTGAACTGTACACACACACACACACACACACACACACACAAATACACACACATTCTCACATATGTAGGCATTTGCAGACACATAAGCATAAACTTCTTAATATATCTTAAGAAAAATTTGAAGCAAAATTCATAGTAAGTAGATATCTGACTAGAACTATAGAGACTTTATTTCATTTTTTAAATTCTTGTATGCACGTTTCAAAACCAATAATTTCATTTTGCATAATAAACCCTTAATGTGTTCATGGTACCAAGCACAGTACAAAAGATATTGTAAAAAGTACAACTGTACTTAAGAATAGCAGGAGTGAACACAGAGCACATAGTTTTTGTTTTTTTGTTTTAAATCTCATCTGGTATTGACTGGATACAGGTGACTTTGTGATGAGTCCTGAGATGATGTGTGGATCTTTCTCTGTTCTTCTGACATCATTGTCCCCAGGGCAAGAGGTCTATGTCCACTTAACTCTCTCTCTCTCTCTCTCTCTCTCTCTCTCTCTCTCTCTCTCTCTCTCTCT
>NW_021605000.1:677166-687456 GCF_004785775.1 Grammomys surdaster
AGACCAGACTCATTTCAAACTAACATGCTTCCTTGGTTTTTGTAATATAATTTACACAGTTGAAGACTCACTCAAAATACTCTTGAAACCACAAGTTCCCAGGAAGAGTTGTTCTCAGATCCCTGTTTTTGCATCTCACTGGTTTCCCACGCCCACAACAAGTGAACTCACACACAGGAAGTTAGTCAATAGGTGTTCTAGTTTGCTTCCCGGCTATTTTGACTGGGAAACATCATGCCAAAAGAAGTAACCTGGGAGAATTTATCTTTCAGGTAACAGTCCATCACTGAATGGGGCTTAGAGTAGGAGCTTGAAGGGACGCCTCAGAGAAATGTAACTCACTGGCTTGCTTTCTCTGGCTTGCCACTGGCTCAGGCCCATCTGTCTGGGGATGGTACCACCCACAGTGTGGGTTGTAGTCCCCTACATCAATAAGCAACTAAGAAAATGCCACACAGATACACCCACAAGCCAGTATGATAGAGAACATTCTTCAGTTGAGGTTCCCCTTTCCCAGATAACTCCAAGTTTGTGTTGTGTTGACAGCTGACACTGACTGTGACAGAGAGGGGTGTTCGTTAGATTCCAAAGAGCTGTGACACCTCTGAAATTCTAAGAGAAAACCTGGAAGTGATGAAACTGAGCATAACTAGTTGAAGTGGAGGTCAAGAGTGGTCACAGAGGAGAACAGGAAGAGAACAGGATGCAAAGCAGTCTTAGAATATGGTTGTCATAACCTACAGCTGTCACTCAATTCCATTTATCTTCTATTGCTAGACAGTGTGGAAATGTTTAATGTAACCCATACATAAAGCTCATGAAATGAAGTAAATAGAACTCCTCAAGACCAGAAACACAAGGAAACACATACACAGTAGCAATCACACCACTAGCCTCCGCTGGGCATCCTTGTTATAAGGTTAGCCATCAGAACTGGGAACAGGCTCTGAGCTGGGTCTATGGCTCTATTGCCTAGGTGAGTTATAGGGAAGAAAAATGTGTCTGTGGTTCCACATAGGATTGGAAGGAGAAGTGGGGGTTTCTTTTATACAACTGGGACTCACAAGGTGGGGGGTCTAAGTTCATGAAAATGAAACACCCCATTTCTTAGTTGCATACACATGATTTCAAGTTTCCAAAAGTGCTCTTTGAGAACTCTAAATATTATCATTACCAAAATGGGTGTAGTTTCTGAATTGATGGACATTGTTTGATAGTCTCAAATAAAGAAGTCTAGAAGTCACTTTGCTCCTTAGAAAAGCAGATGGAGCACTAGGCTGTAGGACCACACATGATTCAAAGCCATCTTCTGCCCCATGAAAGAAGAACTCAAAGTAACAGAATCATAATTCAGACCAGGAAGTCAAGAACAGTCAGGGAAGCAGACAGAAGAATGGGCAACCTGCCAATGAGAAGTGTAGAAACAATATTTGAATACTTTATGGCATTTGATGTGGGGGAGCCCAGTCCACCATGGGTGGTACCATCCCTAGGCAAGTGGGCCTGAACTAAGTGAGCAAACCAGAGAAAGCAAGCCAATGAGTTATATTTTTCTGAGGCTTCACTGCAAGCTTATACACTGAGATCCCACCTTGGCTGCCATTCAATGATGGTCTGTTACCTGAAAAATAAATTCTCCTCTGGTTGCTCTTTGGTCATGGTGTTTTGTCAAAGCACCAGAGAAGCAAACTAGAACCCCCATTGACTGACTTCCTTTGGGTGAGTCCACATGGGTGTGTGTGTGTGTGTGTGTGTGTGTGTGTGTGTGTGTGTAACCAGTGAGATGTAAAAACAGGGATCTGGGAACAACCCTTCCTGGGAACTTATCATTTCAAGTATATTTTGAGTGAATCTTTAGCTGTGTCTCTCAGTTATGTTGCAAAATCTAAGGTCTTTTTGTGGTTTAACAAAGATGGAAAATCTGATGGGTCATATTGTAGCAGTATATTTTTCCACTACATTTGCATAAAACTCAGCGATTGGGCTGTATGGGAGATAGGCGGAGTAAGGAAAGGAGGAGGGGAAGAGAGAGGGAGGAGGAAGAGAGAAGATGGCGGTGGATGTCTGAGTGTCTCTAGCAGACTAAGGTAGTTATTAATATCAAGGTTGGGTAATTGGGTTTACAATTCTAATTGTGTGGGCATCTTGTTAATTGAGCATTTCCAAATCTAAAAATATTGGATAATCCTTAAGCATTAAGAGTCTTCATTTTACCAGGTACCGCAGGCATGACGGGTATTGTCAGGGATTCAGTCGGGCTTTGTGGCGACAGCGTGGGGGATTGGCAGAGCCATCCCCCTGCCATCCCCCACGCTGGCATTTCGTGGGTGCCAGGGCCAGTGATTCTAGGTAGCTGGAGCCGGAGCCGATCCAGAGCCGGAGCTGCGGGAAAATGGCGATTGTCTGGGAACAAGCTGGCCGTTTATTAAATTTTACCTGCTACATCATGTTGAGCATATTCCCTACGAAGCATAAGGGTTACTAAGTTTGATGCTTACATTGATCGTCATCTTGAACTTGGCAGGACCTAGTATCACTGAAGAGACAGAAGCCTCAGGGTATGTCTGTGGGGAATTATCTAGATTAAGGGAAGTGAGCAGAGGCAACCAACCCTCTGTCAACAATGCTGTGCCAGAAAGATCAAGCTGTTGGAGCAGGAGTATTCTTCTCCCTCTGATTTCTGACTGTGGATGCCAGGAGACCAGTTGCCTCAGACTTTGCCCCACTACCTCCCTGCTGTGATGGACTGAGATTCCCAATAAACATTTCCTTCTTCAAGTTGCTTTCATCAGCATATTTTATCATAGTAGCAGGAAAAGTAGTCAATATATGAAGGACTAACAAAAAATACACACATTTTAATCAAACTTTTAAATGGGTAAAATATCCAACCCTCAATAAAAGACAAAGAGGGAGAAAAGAAATCGTCTAAAAGTTAGAAGAAGAGAGAGTTCAGATACACCAGTAATTCTAATAAGTATGGATGGATTGGATATATCCTACAGTCTACATTGTATGGTCCCATTAAGAGACAGAGATTCACTATCAGTTTTTTTTTTCTAAGATGTACATCTAAAACATGAAGCATGGACTTGGAACGTAGTGTCCTGTAAAAAAAAATGCATGGATGAAAACAGGCGTATACAGCCACATTAGAATCAATGAACAGTGTGCTATTAGGGTTAAAGACAGTCCATTCCTACAGGCAACAAGTTGCTTGGAGATCTGACAGCCTTTACCTACAAATCATCAAATTGCAAAATGCAGAAATTGCATCAATCCAAGGAGAAGCCATCATTATAGTGGAAAATTTAATAAATTTACATAAGTCCCTGAAAAATGGAGGCAAAATGGCCTGGGAATATAGATGTTTCAAATAATAGTTACAAAACTTAATATAACAGTTATGTTTATTTAGAGTCTGGACCCAGTGAATATAGATCTATACCCAATAAAAAAGAAAACATACATTTCTACACGATGTAGCCAGTTGTGAACATTGTCCTTACACTCAATCATAAAAGAAGTTTGAGTAACTGTCTCGGAAACTGTGTACCCCAATTTATGTTCTTTAATGAAAATGAAGTAAAATTATAAATTAATAACCAAAAGGTAATGTCTTAGTCAGAATTTTATTGCTGTGAACAGACACCATGACCAAGGCAACTCTTATAAGGACATTTAATTGGGTCTGGCTTACAGGTTCAGAGATTCAATCCAATATCATCAAAGCAGGAACATGGCAACATTCAGGCAGGCATGGTGCAGGCAGAGCTGAGAGTTCTATATCTTCATCTGAAGGCTTCTAGAAGACTGGCTTCCAGGCAGCTAGGACTAGGGTATTAAAGACCACTCCTACAGCTACCCACCTACTCCAACAAAGTCATACCTACTCCAAAAGGGCCCCACCTTCTAAAACACCACTCCCTGGGCTGAGCATATACAAACCATCACAGGCAATTTAGAAAATTCTGATTTATTAAGGAACAGAAACACTTTTAACTAACCGATGTCAAAAGGGAAACCAAAATTATGATGGTGAACTATTCCTCCAACACTTCTATGTACAACTTGCAGCACATGGAAAAGTGCAGTGTGCAGGCTGTCCCACACGTTATAAATTCTGATAGTAAGGACAAATGAAGTAATACTCTCAATGCTTATTTCAAAAAGTATTAGGGACAATAATAGCATAAATCCTCTGAAGGAACGACAACAATAAAGAGAAATGCATAAATGAATCAGTTAAAAAGCTCCACAAAAGCCAATAACAAAAGACATCATGTTGACACATATAAACATGTAGACAATTAACCATATTCTTGATATGATTAATGTAAATAACACTGTAATATCAGAGGTAATATTATACTCTAAGAATATGTTAATGCACCCTAATAACATATCATGCACATACAATGTGAATGTGCGTGCATGTGTGTGTGTGTATGTGTGTATGTGTGTGTCTATAGGCATGTGCATATGAAAGTGCATGTTTATGAGAAGACCAGAGACAACTTGGAGTGACATTGCTCAGAAACTCTTCACCTTAGTTTTTGACTTAAGGTCTCTCATTCACCTTAAACTTACTAGTCGGCTCAGGCTGGTTAGCCAGTGAGCTCTAGAGATCCACCTGCCTTACTTCCTCATTTAAGAATATTCTACCTCATATGAGTAGTGGAGTTCAAAGTCAGGACCTTGTGCTTACAATGGTCTCCTATGTTGTGCCAAGGTCATGCCCTTGGCCTGTAGTACAGGCAGGTCTTGCTTGGACTTGTAATCTTCCTGCTTCAGCCTCTTGAGTAGCTGAGAGTGCAGGTATATGCCACACAGCTAGCTCCACAAGTATTTTCTAAGACAATAAAGACTGAGCTTGCCTATAAAACTATAGAAAGATTATACTGGAGGTCTGGATACATAGAATAATGATACAGCGCTTGTCTAGTATACACATGGTTTTGGATCAAATCTCCAGTATTGTACACACACACAAACACACATATTCACAGACACACAGACACACACGCACACACACACACATACACACACGGAAAGAAGGAAGCAAGCAAGGAAGCAAGCAAGGAAGAAGGAAGAAATTATCTTGATAGCCGGGTTATATTATAAACAAGAAATGGTGCAAGCAAGAAACCAAAAGCAATTAAATCTCTTTTAAAGAACAAAGACCAAGCTTGTCTTGAATGGGAGCAAGCAATCTGAAACATGTAGAAATAGGACCATATGCATGTGAGCAGGAGGAGGGAACGAGGGTCGTGGGATAGAGTAGTGGATTCAATTACAAAATTGAGAACTGCCAACACGATAAGAATAAGTGAGCAAAGGACACTATCATAAAAGGATGATGCCTGGCTCACTGACTCTGCTCATGGCTAAGATTAAAGACAAGTTCTACCCGAAAGCACCTGGTCTGAGAAGGGTGGAGCTAGTAGCAGGGTTTTCCATTGTGTCTGTAATGAGCTTATTGTTTTAAAAAAATAAGTAAGTAAATGTGACAACAACAAAGAAGAGAAACACTAAAATATTGCCTTGCCCGCCTGGTGTATTAATAATGACATAGAAGGGTAGGACCTTGAGACTGACAGACGCTTTCTTGCCTTGGGTAAACAGTAGCTTAGAGGCTAGGGTCCCAGAAGATCAGAGGCTATTTGAGTATTAATAAGCTTGAAGAGACAGACAAGTGGAAGTTGATGGGTCCCAGACAGTTTTTATAAGAGGAGGAGTCACCTCTTCCTAGAAAAGAACAAAAGCTAAGCAATGAAGTCTTAACATGTTTGCAGTGTTTGAAATTTTATTAATATTTTCCCCAATCTTTTAAAAGTAAACTGTAATTACATCATTTGCTCCTCCCATCCTTCCCTTCCCCCCAACCCCCATAGCTCTCTTTGAATACATGGCTTCATTTTCTCTGATTATTGTTGTTACACATACATATAAACACATGAATGTATAAATACAACCTGCTAAGTCTTTTTAATGGTGCTTATATGTGTATGATTTCAGGGGTGGTCAGGTGATATTGAATAAACCTCCAAAGCAATATTCACTTTGCTTTTTTGTACCAAGGTTTAGATCATTGCTGCAGTTTTAAATCATAGTGTTACGTAAATAATTAAATTATTTGTATTTTCCTATTAACTGTAATTTTTAAAAGACTCATTTATTTTTATTCTATGTGTCTAAGTATTTTGCCTAAATGTGTATATGTGCATTACATAATGCCTGGTGACTGCAGAGGTCAGAGCCTCAGGTTCCCTGGAACTGGAGTTATAGACAGTTGGGAGCCTCCATGTGGATCCTGAGAATCAAGTTTGGGTCCTTTGGTAGAGTAGACAGTGCTCTTAACTCTCTGACGGAGCTGGTTTTAGGCTACTTTCTTGCTTCTTTCTTCTACCCTTCTCTACCCTTTTTCTTCTACCCTCTCAATGCCCTTACATTAGAGAAGAGAGAAAAAAACACAGAAAGGAAAGGAAAGAAATTTCTGAGTAAAGTCTGGTTAGGAAAGGGGGCAACATGACCATTAGACTACTTCCTGCTGATTAGGGGTATCAAGTTCCCTGGGGGCAAGTTTGATCTTTGCTGTCAGGATATCTATTTTCTTCTTGTTTCTTTTGTTCCTCCTCCTCTTTCCTCCTCCTCCTCCTCTTTCCTCCTCCTCCTCTTTCCTCCTCCTCCTGCTCCTCCTCCTGCTCCTCCTCCTCTTCTAACCATGACTAATAACAACTAACAACAACCAACCACCAAGCCACTACGCCTCTCAGGGCCCTAGCACTTATATCCCTCTGAGAAGTCCCCAGAATTCCAAATGTCACATAATTGCAGAAACTATCTGCAACTGGTAAAAATCACACCTCAGCTACAGCATGAGGCAAATCATAGTCAGCTGTTAGGGACCATCTGAAGCAGCCCCATATACCACACCCAGGATTAAAACAAAAACCTATTCCTATAATCTTTCTATGTTTTTTTTAAAAACCCAAAATTCCAGAATTCTCACTACACTCTAATCCATTTCTTCAACCTTATAGTTACTATAACTGTTTTTGTCTCTGTTTAAGTTTGTGATTGGAAGCCTGTGGGCGGGTCCCCAATCTCATAAACACTAAACAGACTCACCAGGTTGTATTTATATATTCATGCCAGGTCTCCTGTCTCTCTGTCTCTCTGCCTGCTCGTCTGAAGATCAAGATGTATGCTCTTTCTGCCATAATGATCAGGGACTAACCTTCTGAAACTGTAAGCAAACCCTCAGTTAAGTACTTTCTTTTGTAAGTGTTGCCTTGGTCATGATGTTTCTTCAGAGTCTCTTAGAATACTCACTATGCTCAGGTTGACTGTCTCACATCCATGGGCAGGTAGGTAGCATTAATTGGACATTTTTTTTAAAAAATCCCTGAAAGATCAATGAATGCTCATTCCAGTTACATCAGTTGGTCATTCATAACTCTTATTCACCTTGGGCTAAAAAGGAAATTATTAGTTATACCTTCCCTGTATACATGTATACACACTAAAATTTCCAAACAAAATGAACCTCACTCATAATATTTAAAATTCTTATAATATGTAAACTAAGACAATGAGGCTACACAACCATCATATTTTAAATTTATACAGCTATTGGAACAGCAGTGTTCTTTAAGAAGACATGACACGTATGTGTATTGATAAGCCTGGGCTTATAACCACAAGCAATTCTTTTACCTTAGGAAGCATTATGAGCCACTCACAGAAGTAATATTAATACTGAAATGAGCTATCTGTAATATCTATTGAATTGTCTTGAACAGGTGACAAGGTACAGTGAAATCATCACTAAAGATAAGTTGTCACAGACAGCTTTCTTATTTCATATTTTTATCAGTATTTAAACACCTCTTATTAGTAAACACACTCACAGAGTTCACATTCCAAAGGGGAGGGGATGGTGTAGGATTATAAATGAAAGTGGTTCAGTACAAATGCAAATCTGCCCACAAGCTGGGAGATGCTCATCAATAAGTTATTGAATTCAACATTCTAATTATGCCATAGTATAATTAATGAAAACAACATCATTCTAATACATACTAGTGTTTTATCCAATAAGATAAAAAACAAAATGCATCTGGTCATCAAACTGATAATCAACAATGTCACCCAGAGGATATGTTGGCACGTTTGCTCCCTCCTTCCTCCTCTCCTCTGTCTCCTCCTCTCCTCCCTCCCTCCTTTATTTCCTTTTGTCTTTCATTGGGTCCAGTGGTGTAATTGCTACAAGATCAAGTCTTCTGAGAGTTTAAAAAGAAGCTTTGAGACTGATTTAGCAGCATCTGTTTTCAAAATATTTACAAAAATCCTCACAGAGAGGCTGTTCACTGCGAGGGAGTGGAGTGATTTTTATTATCCAGTGAGGTAAGAGCACAAGAAAACAAGCATCAGAGACTTAAAGTTGCTGAACAATAAACGTCACCATAGCTCAAGCTCTCCTAGGAGAAAGTAAGGCATTAGCAGCACTGGCTATGTCTGGTTTTCTGAATCCACAGATTGCTTCCACATTCACATCTGTTGGAAAATTATCCCGGTCCCTTAGATTCAAACAGAAATGCTCAGTTCATTTCACAATGGGCGGGGCTCTAGGATAATGGCCATAGGCTATCTGCGTGGAACTGTGTGTCAGTCCCCAAACGTGAATCCCTATTTTCCCAGAGGATTAGGGCTTCCTGACTTTGTGCTGTGGTCACTGGGTACTACTGAAATCCTTTCTCAGTTGAAGTTCTGAGTGTAGCCCTTCTCAGTTGGGAGGTAGCTAGCAATGCAGCCCAGGCACTGACTCTGCTCTGCCCTTTTGATATTGGCTTACTGGATGCTATAAATTAATGGTTCAGAGAGAAATGCAAAGAGGGCTGAGGTCTCTAGGATGCTTACTGGATGGAGTGTAGTTTCAGAGTAAGCTACTAAGAACAGTTCAGTCAACTCGTCCAAACTCTCAGATCCTTGGAAGTTTTGAGGGCCTGTGAATCCACCTACAGATTTGTACAAGGATCACAGGGAACAGAGCATTCTGAAGCAGGATGAGTACCCCTGTTGTGCTTTTGTTGTAGGGACCCAGGATTCTGTTTCAGACTGAACATAAATCCAGCTTCTGGCAGGCTCATCGCTCTCCTGCAGGTTATTGCAAAGTGTGTACTACTGTTTGCATGGAAGCATCTTATAGATCAGCTTGCTAGGTACCTGAGCAAGAGAGGTGTTGGGGGCGCTCTCTCTCTCTCTCTCTCTCTCTCTCTCTCTCTCTCTCTCTCTCTCGGATTTGTAGGTAAAAATAAGTGGAGAGGTTGTTGAAAGATAAGCACATGACCATATGGGGCCGAGAGACTGCTGGAAGACCTGTTGGTCTGTTTGGAGAAACAGAGATTGGTTCCAAATCCAGCAGAGTTGCCCTTCTCCTACCCCAACAACAGCAGTCATGACTAGAGTGTGATTTCAGATGCATAGTAAGATCTTTTAACTTAATTATATTCATATTTCCATTTAAAGAATCAGTGGTTGATATGTTCTTAGTTGAGTTAATCCATTAATTTGCATAATCAAAGTCTCAATAAACTTAGACCAGTAGATACAGCAAAGACAGAAAGGTAGATGACTTAGTACACTACTGGGGAATAAGGAGGAAAATTTAAGAGAGGGTAAAGATTGAGGCATTTTGTGCAACTTAGAGAATGTTGAGTTAGGCCAAGTGCATACTGGTGTCCTGCATAGAGGTGGGATGAAGGATTAAGCTCTGGCCCCTGCTGATTTTGTACATGACTCCTTCACTAGCCTATGCATGAGGTAACATGCCTCAGTTACCTCCTTCCAGGCCCATGAATTGAATATGACAGCCATGGGAGATTCAGTCAAATCTAACCTGCTTTGTCTAGACAGCATGTTAGGCTCTTGGGATACCTAAGCTTCCAAAACAAATGTCCTGGAGCTCATGTCTAGGACATGCACAGCCTCTTCTCCAGCTCTGGGCCCTGGAAAGAAGCTCAAGTGTATGCTCCTGGAAAGAAGCTCCTGTTAAGTTAACATGTTTTTCTTCCTGGCCCAGTGTATTAGTATGTGCTTATAATCCCAGAATTTAGAAAATGAGATAGAAAGGCCAAGAGTTCAAAGCCAGCCTCAGGTACATAGTGAGTTTGAGGCCGTCTTGTGGTACATGTGACCCTGCCTTAATAAACAAACCAACAAGTTACTATACTTCCTTATCATCTATCTATCTATCTATCTATCTATCTATCTATCTATCTATCTATC
>NW_021605000.1:687466-762240 GCF_004785775.1 Grammomys surdaster
ATCTATCTATCTATCTATCTATCTATCTATCTATCTATCTATCTATCTATCTATCTATCTATGGGAAAAAACATGCGCGGAAGGGGCCCTGGAACCACCCGACCATGACCCCTGGGGGTGAGGGGTGCGGCTGAGTCCCAGAAGCTTTCCACATCAGCAGGTCTGACATACAAGAGAAAGTCTGGAGTTTCAAAGGCTGAAAGCTTTGGCTACGGCAGGCCCCAATGATACGAGAAGTCCGTGGATTTCCAAGAAGTTTATTATCCATGGCATGGTAGTTGGATGTGCGCCCCCCGCCCCCATAAAAGCCAGGGGGAGCCAGGGAGGGGGAAAGAGGAGGGTCTAGGGAGGAATTACTTAATTGAGCCAAGTCCCCTGGCGTTTAGATAACTCATGAATATGGAAATCTCTCGAGGCTGAAGGCTGTTAGTCACGCCCTCTACCTGTAGCTGTAGATGGTGACGCAAAACCTCTCTGGGAGGAGCTACTCTGAGCCAAATGTGTCTGTAAGGTGCAGGTTAATGGGGATGTAGGCTGCATGGAGGAGTCTGGAATCCGGGGTCATGAGGAGATACGTGCCGTCCCTCACAGGCCATGTCCCTCACAGGCCAAGGTCAACTATTGGGTCTCCGGCTATCTCAAACCCAGTGCTCGGGGAGACCAAATCATCCCTTCATGGCCCTACATCTATCTGTCTATTGTCTGTCTATATATCTGACTATCTGTCTATCTATCTATCTATCTATCTATCTATCTATCTATCTATCTCTATCCATTCATCTATCTATCATCTATTTGCCATCTATCTCTATCACCTATTACCAATCTATCTATCATTCTATCATCCACCTATAAATCAAATACCATCAAATCTGAGCTTCTTCTAGGATCTCTAGAAAAATGTTTGTGTGCATCCATTCTAAAGGGGAACAGATATATATTGTACCCTTACATATACATCTAACAAGATGGAATTGCTGCCCTGTACTATAATAACATTGTTTGCCTAGAATTCTGTTATGTAGGAATAGAGTAAATTTGACTTCTGAAATAGTTAAGTATGCTGAGTTCTTCTAGCTTGTTAGAGACTCTTATCTTGGGGAAGGAAAATGCTTGCAAGGAACTGCCTTAACCACAGCTCTCTGGTCATACCATCATCCTGTTGGCTTAAGATAGAATGTGTTCCCTACCACCTGCGACATTCATTTCTATAAACATGTCTAACTATGATGGAAATTTTTCTTTAGTGGTCACAGGACTCAAAAGCCACGCGAAGATGGTCACATAGATGACAATTTTAACATTGTTATCTGTAAAAGTTATAAGAAATTGTGATTCAAGACCAGATTCTCTTTCAAAGTTGTACCTTTAGTTCAGGCCTAAGCCAATAAAGCTGAGTTTCTGAATACCTACATGGCTCTTCTCTGGTCAGTGTTTCCATAGCAACTCATCCAATCTTTCATCCAATAATTATGCTCAGTCTCTCCCCTTGAAGTAGCTAACATGGATACAAGAGCATGCATTATTTAAGGTTTAGTGGTGGATTCAGTTGGCCTCTGGTCATTTGTACCATCCAGCTCCAATTAAAGAGTGGCAGCAGTGGCTGTTGAACCAGTTGCTGTGTTAAAACGCCCTGGCCAAAAGCAGCTTAGGAGAGGAAAGGGTTGATTTCATCTTATATTTCCAGATCATATTGTTGAAGGAAGTGGGAGCAGGAACCCAAGCAGGAACAGCGGAGAAATGCTGTGCAGGGCTCACTCACAGACTTATGTTCATCTAGCTTTCTTACACATCCTAGGACCACCTGCCTACAGTGGGATAGACCCACTTGTACCAGTTGGCAATCATGATACTGTCTCATAGAAATGACCACAAGCCAATTTGATCCGGGCAATTCTTCAGTTGATTTCTCTTCCCAGGTCACTCTAGATTATGTCAAGTTGACAATAAACACTGACCAGGACATGTCCTTGCTCTTAGCACCTCCTGAAATTGCTTCAGTTTCAATAGCATCACACAAATACACATCCCTTCTTGGGAAGATCCATGCATGCAGTAAATAGTGGGTGGCAAGTATGTATCCTGACTACTAAGACAATCCCAAAGCTTGAGGAATACCCTGACATTCAGGGGGGGAGCCTGTCACTAGCCTTTAGTATACCTCATTGTGTCCAGCATCCAATCCTGCTTGATTCCTTTCTCTTGCTCAGCTCTCAGTGCCAAAGATATGCTTTATAAACAATCTTTCCCCAGAGATTATGTCTCAGAGTCTGTTTTCTTGAAAGCTAGACAAAGGTTTCTTACACATACAGGTACAGTATATCTTCTACTTAGGCAAGAGATGGAAGCGAGGCATGAAGATAATACTTCATGACAAATATGCAAATGTAATAATAAGTAGGGAAGTGGTTTACAAGACTAGTGGGAGATTTTTTATTAATAGATGAGTTAGTCAGGATTAAAGACTTTTCTTATTCTTTTATAGGAAATTTCAGAGACCATAGATAACAAGAAACTGGGGTAGAAAATTAGAGTTCACATCATTCTGTGGGCTTGATTACTATTAAAGATGACAATCACTTTTAGGTTCATGAATCTTTTCTTCAGAGTCAGATTTTTCTACACTCCTAGGAGGACTGGCTAAGATGCCTTATTAATCATGTATTTTGACCAGGTTGGCATCAGATCCAGAGGGAATCAACACATTGGCTTAGTGAGACCAACCAGCTTCTTTCCAAAGGATTTAGAATGGGAAAATTATGATACTATATTAGTTTCCATTGGGCCCTAAAATGATGAGGTAGACAAGCCATCAGGGATACACTAAATACAGAAACCTGGGACAAGGAAAGCAGGAACAAATTATAAAGAAACAGAGAAGTAGATCATTGGGGCCACAAGACCCCAGAGACAGAGAGGGCAACTTCCAGTCCTGAACCTTGAGTCTCTCTGACTCTAATATCACATGAAATTGGATTGGATGCTTTCAGTTCTATGAGTCAGCTTTGTATTTATATCCAAAGAAATCAGCATTTTTGGCTAAAATGGTCTGTTTCTTGTAAAAATATCTGAGCTAATCATAGAGAGAGATCTTAATTGGAACTCGATAGATATTTGATATTTTAATGGGAGAAGATAAAGAGGCCATGGAGCTTGGGGCGAGGACAGATTCACACACTGAGACACTTACTTGTTAGATGCATCTTGAGAATAATGAATTGCAGGACAGCTGGATCAATATGGAGGGAGTAGAAAATGAAACAACAGCACAAAGGTTTACACGACTAGTGGGAAATTTTTGATTAATAGATGGGCTAGTCAGAATTAAAGAGTTTCTCTATTCTTTTTAGGAACTTTCAGAGACCACAGATAACATGAAACTGGGGTGGAAAAGCAGTAAAGTCTGGCCATCAGAAGGAGGGGAGAGCATAAAACTAGAGCAGCTGAGTCTTACTTGTGACAGGGCAGTAAGAAGAGATTAACGTGAATAGACCCTAGAATAAAAAGAATCAATGGGGAGTCAAGAGGAATGTTGGCTTTTAGTTGAATGAAACAGAGAGAGAGAGAGAGAGAGAGAGAGAGAGAGAGGGGGAGGAGGAGGACGAGGAGAACAAGGAGGATGAGGAGGACGAGGAGGACAAGGAGGAGAGGAGAGGGGAAGGGAAGGGAAGGGAAGGGAAGGGAAGGGAAGGGAAGGGAAGAGGACACTCTTTGTGGGGTTGCACAAACCATACCCAGACCAACTCCAAAGACTTCTATCGAGACATCAATGTGAACATTAGACATTGTCCTTGAAGCTGGACAATATGGGTGGGTAGCCTTGTTCTTAGTTATATCTCTGTATATGACTTTATGCTCTTTCAACTAAAGACCATACATAAATCCTTGTTCTATCTTGTTTTAAAACAGAAACTTCTTTGGCCCACTCTGTTGATGAGTAACAGTTTATCCTGGTCTTAGTGGGATTCTTTAGAATTCCAAAAGATGGGAACTTTGGCTCCAGGTCTCTCTGGATCTTGTAAAGGGGCTCTTCTCTCTGTGTGAACTCCATCCCCTGCATGGATCTTTCAAAACTGTTTAAGTTATTTTCCCTTTGGTGTGTGCAAATGACCTAAAGAGAGGTGGGGTTCACTTTACTTATAGTCTTAGAGGCTTCAGGCATTCATCACAGTTGCCAGAAAGCAGAGAGTGCCTGTGCTGGCTGGCTTCCCTGTTCTCAGTGCTGTCTGGCTTCCTCTGTTCTCAGTGGTTTTTCTATGTAGACTTCTAGACTATGGGATCTTGCCACCCACATTTGTGGGTAGAAATTTCTCTCTTAGTTAACTCCCTCGGGAAATGCCCTCACCAACATGTCCAGAATTGTATTTCTTTTGTGTTTCTCATGCCAGTCACCTTGACTATCAAATTTAACCCTAACAGTGATGGTTCACAAAATACTTGTAAGAGCTTTTTTATTATAACTCAAATGAAGAACCTTCTTAAGTGAATTTTTCAAAGACCAAATATCTGCTTGTGGCTTGTGGACATCAATTAGGACCAGGTATTCAGTAGTATCTAGGTGTATGTTTAACACATCTCTTCCTCTCCCCTTGCCTCTCTCTCTCTCTCTCTCTCTCTCTCTCTCTCTCTGTCTCTCTCTCTCTCTGTCTGTCTCTCTCTCTTTCTCTGTCTCTCTCTCTGTGTCTCACACATACAGACACAGAAAGGATTTTTTAAAAAGACAAATGGTAGGAAGAGAGGGTGGGAAATAGAGAGGAAGAGAGAAAAGAGGGGGAAATAAGGGAAGGAGAAGAAGAAGCCCTGTAACTTTAATTTTTTCAAAGTCTACTTTTAATGATGGTTCTTAAATGCTTTAATCTCCCTTTTAGCCCACCACCCAACAGAGGTAGTGGAAAAGAAAAGATAACACGGGAAGTGGACCTGTTTAGAAAGGGTTCTTTGGAGCAAATCCTATCTGTGTTGTCAGGAAATCAGAAGTCCAGTTCATAGGAGTCAGCAGCAACAGCTCAATCCACTTGAAAACACTTCATGGATACACCAACAATCCAGTTCAGCAGTGTCAGGTTAGCAACAGTGGTAACATGACCTAGCAGAGACAGCCAGGCCTCAGCCTCAAGAGCAAGTCAGCAGGAGAGACTAGAGAGGAACGCCAGGAAACGTTCTTGGCTATACCTCTCTCAAGGTAGTGAAGATAAGAGAAGATGTGAGACCCACAAGCATTGCACAGCTAGCTCTGTAAGCAAGTCTAGTTCGGCCTCCATCACTGTCCAACAAGTCTTATTTATATCCTCCAAACATCACATGTCCTCCATGGGTCCTGCCTCAGCACATGTGTCTGTCTCAGTTGACTTCACTCTGTGAATCAGCCCAAGTCTGCACAATCGGCAAGAAACTAGCACATCACCAGAAGATTTCTGGTGTGTTTCTTTCTATGGAGTCCCAACAAATGGAGCTCAACTATGCATGTAAGGCGGACCAATACATGCCTGTCATTAGCAAAGAATCCCTCATGTGTCCTTTCACATTCTTGCTTTAGCAGAACATCCTTTCACCTGTGTCTGCTTCAGCTAGACATTCCTTCACAAGTCTGCTTTAGTTTTTCACCTGTGTCCACTTCAGCTAAATTTTTCTTCACATGTTTGCTCCAGCGAAACACCATCCAACACAACTGACTTTCCAAAGAACCCTTATGTTTCCACTTCAGAGCCCTAATCACCACATTTAATTTTGTGGCACTAATACTCTCACTTTGGCTGACTGTGATGTGATGTCATGTGATATGATGTGATATCATGTGATGTGATGTCATGTGATGTGGTGTCATGTCATGTGATGTCATGTGATATGATGTCATGTGATGTGATAAACCAGAGTTCAGGGTGACTGGTGACCATGTTAGGATTAATTCCAGCCATCTGTGTGAAGACAGGGTAGCAAAAAAGAAAGAACAATTGAACAATTGTCAAATATCTAGTCTTAATGCAGTGGATGAAAAGAAGAAGAAAAGCAGACTGTTGAGGGCGATAAGCACTGAGGAATGGAACGTGGAGAAGGAGCCAAAGGTGGTGAGGAGAAGGCACTCTACAGACTTGAACTACGAAGACGAATTTAATGAGAAGTTAGGGAGGAAATAATGGCAGATTACCAAGACTTTCATCCTTGCAGAAAGGGGTCTCAAAACAGACTATTCGGATGAATGAACTAACGGTGAGCAGAGAGCAGCCCCAGGATCTTGGGCAAATTTCAGAAACTGTTCCGCAACCCTGTTCCTTGGAATGTTCTAAGTCACTGTGAAGGTGAACTCAGCCTATGAGACTGTAGGGTGTAGTGGCTAACAGCATGGTCTGCAGTTCTACCAGATAGAGCTGTGTCTATGGGAACTTGGGCAAATTGAAAAACAGGAACTAATATGTTTGGGAGTTTTAACACTAGGAAGTGGGGACTACAATAGCATCTATCCAGTACATTAAATGTTTATGGAATGAGTTAATGTAATTAAAATGTTTTTGGATATTATAAATATTGTATGGAAGTGATAGCTTTAATTATTTAGTGAAGTACTTAGGAGTGTCAGATACATAACGGCACTGGGTTAGTGTTAGTTGCATTTATAATTTTGGTTGTCTGCAATGGTCTTACCCAGATTTATGATCCAGTCAATGTTTCCATTTCTTACTGCTTGCCAGAGCATCTCTTCGAAGATGGATCGAGGAACACTTTTCACTGCTGCCTCTGACCTCTCAAGCTCTGTACTTGTTTGTACTTCCACGGTCACTCAGTCTCTCAGTTGCATGGTTCCACAGACACCCAGTCTCTCAGTTCTGTGGTTTTGTTTTCTGTAGGCTTTTCTCATTTGTTCATATTCTTGAGGTCATACTGAGGCTCAGGTATTCCCTGTCACTATGCAGGTCAGCACAGGGTCTTGGCCACTGCAGGCAGGAGTGAAATAGTACTGAGACCTTAGCTTCTATGAGAATTGTGGACCCAAAGTGGGTGGAGTAGAAGAGGAAATAAGTGCCCTGACCTTTTTCTGTCTCTCAACCTCAGCTTTGTATCAGCATCATCTTCAATGAAACTGGACTAAAACATGCATCTGCTCTCAACCAAGTCTGGGCAACCTCCATTGTTGGAGCATCAGAGCACAGGCTTCTAGAATCAGGGACAGAAATCAGAGAATAGATTAAATAAATCCTCAAGATATCTTTTATGCAAGACAATTCAACCAAGAGGGTATATGCAACACACATTCCAGTTTGTTTTCTGTTGCTGTGATAAAAAACACTTTAACTAAAAGCATCTTAGGGCAGGAAAGGATTTCTTTGGTTTGTACTCCTAGATCTCAATGCATCATCAAGGGGAGTCAGGACAGGAACCTGAAACAGTAACATGAAGAGCAATGATTGCTGGCTTGCTCTTGTGCTCATTCTTACCTAGCTTTCATTTACTGCCCTGGACCACCTGCCACCCACAGGTGTCTGGGACCTCCAGCATTAACTAGTAACCAAGACGATTTCCTTTAGATGCTCTTACCCCAATCTGATCTGGGCTATTCTTGAACTGAGGCTTTCTTTGTGAATGACTCCAGGCTCTGTCACGTTAACAATTAAAGCTAACAAAGGCAATATGTCAGCAGTACAAAAATGCTGCTGCCAATTTGCATTTCTTACACTAATTATTCAAATCTGGTATGCATTTTATATTCGTAGCACATCTCAACTTGGATCAACCACATTTGTAGAGCTCAAAAGCCACAGGTGGCTAGTGGCCATCACGTTGAAGAAACTAGCTCTAATCGGTCATTAATCTCATCCCCTTGAAGAATTCATAAAACCCCAAAATCTATTGAGATTAATCATGATAATTGCCTATACAATTTAATGATGCACTGATGAGAATTCATGGTATGAGGCTTTGCTCCCCACTGTCTTCAGAAGATCCAAACATATCTTTTGGGATTCAGTGTTTATTCATAAGCCAGGATTAAAACACCTTTTACCTATATAAAAACAGAGACTTCCATCAACAAACAGAACAAAGGAAGCAAGTGGCACTCATAGAATGATCCAGCCTACAAAAATCATGTAAGAAACTCTGCATTCTGAGGTCCTGTGGCAAGAAAGCTTATGGTATTTACAGGCCAGAAATAAGTTGGTGAGGAAACAAGGCACAGTCTATGCCAGCTTTCTGTGGTGAGCAGCATCACACTCTCTTTGAATGTATGTCATACCATCTACAGCAAGCGTCTCTACCATTGCCTGTAAAGCTCACTGTTTTTCTAGACAAGATAATTGTGGATATTAAAGCTGGAGACTGTTCTCAGTGGCTCACCTGAGAGTAGGCTTGCCTTTCCTCTAAGTAGGTTTGTTTTATTCCTCCCAAATTTTACAAAACTTTTTTTTGTGTGTGACAAGACCAGTATTCTTATAACCATGGCATCATTGATACCTATTTTTAATGGAATGTTTTTACATTAAAACTGTAAAGTGTTATCTTTCATTTATCCTGGTATTATTTTAGGGTAGAGAGATTTCCTCTGTTGCCTCTGAATAGCCCACAGTTTCTTACTGAACAAGGAGAAAATGTATATAGTGAAATGTGCAGTTTCCTAAGTTGGCGGTTGGTGATGCTGTATTGCCTTCATATAATTAGAAGTTTCCCCAGCAGGTTTATGATTTGGAAAGTGAAAAGACGCAAAGCTGGATTCTCTTTGCTGCAGTTAGAATGGGCTTGCCCTAGCTTGGTAAGCAATTGTTACGAGCTGTTGACTGTATGCTCTGCATCCAGCAGGCTAACCTAAGCATATATTAGACTCTATGTTAAAGCAATAGCAATTATGAACATTACAGTTCTGAATGTACTCTAGCTTTTCTTCCCTCTTATACTAATTTTTCTTCACAGAGCAAAGGGTCTACTTCTGAAAGGGTCAGGAGGTGCCCAGGTTTCATGGTTCTCTGTCCCTTCTTTGAGAAGGCCAGCCAGGAGAGACCATCTTCCAGAAGGATGTGTGTGCTCGTGTGAAAACTCTCCAGCTTCCAGAACCAAGTCTGAGGGTGGACGTTAGCATTCAAAGAGGCCTTCCTTCACACTGGGGGTGTTTGATGAAGAGTCCTCAGTGTAAACTCCTGGCTGAAGATGGACGGCCTGAGTTTATTCAACGGCCAAATATTTTCCAGACATTTGTTTTGGATAGAAACATGTGTCTCTTCCTGGCAATAATTTCCTTTTGAGATATACAGTCAAACCCCAACTTGCACATAAGGGGTAGAGAAATTTCACTTGGAGCCCAGTTCTTTTTGGATATGCAATGATTTTCTTTTCCATAAAAACATTAGAAATAACAGTCAAGGAGCCAAACTCAGCCCTAAATACTTACTTATTTCAAATCTTCTTCGATAACAGTGTATCAAGAACAGAAGTAAAAATCTTTGAAGGGCCACCCAGGACAGTTTGGGGGATAGATGGCACTCGAATCCCATCATTGGGTATATCCAAAGTAGTTGAAGTCTTTGCTCAGTCTCCTACTCTCTCTGAATAACTATTTACAATAGTGAAGATATGGAAACATCTAAGTGCTCATCAGAGGAGAGAAGGAAAATTCAGCAATACATAATGGGTATTATCCAGTCGTAAAATAGCTGTCTTGCTATTGTGCGGTATGGACAGACCTAGAGAATCATATGTAAGTGAGATAATCCAGGCACAGAAAGGTAAGCTCTTATGACCTCACTCTTATGTGGAATGTAAAAAATCATAGCTCTCAGCAGTAGAAAATAAAATAATGGCTTCCAGAGGCTGGTGCCAGTGGGTGGGGGTGGGAGATGCTGATTGGCATTTACAAAGTTACTATGAGATAGAAAGACTAAGTTCTGGGCTCTAGCACACAGTAGGGGACTGTAGAAAACAATGATTTAGGTTCCAAAATAGCTAGAGGAGAGGAAAGTTTTGAATGTCTCACCACAAAATGACATACATTTGTGGAAATGGATATGCTAATTACCCTCATGCTGATCACTATTCAATGTCTGTGTATACATGTGTCAGAACAGCACATACTTTTCTGTAAATATGTACTACTATTTCTTTTTTTCTTTTTTAATGAACATAGGTGTGGAGACGCATTGACCCTGTGACTTTGGACATGCCACTCTTTAATTTATAAAAAGAACGTGGTAAGGTGTATTTCACAAAGCAGTCTCATGAGAATTGGTTGGTTTTTAAATTGGATTTTACTGTGTGTGTGTACGTGTGCATGTGCGTGTGCGTGCGTGTGTGTATACCTTTGCCAAGGTGCACATGTAAAAGTCAGAGGAAAACTTGCCAGGAGTCTGGTCTCTCCTTTTCCCACGTGGGACCTGAGGATTGAACTCAGGTTGTTAAGCTTGCTGCAAGTGCCTTTACCTGCTGGGTCATCTCACTGGCCCTGTTACATGAGATTCACACACACAGGTATATCTAACTAGACCAGCTCCTGGGGTCATTGGTACCAAGTGATTGTTTGCTCTTACTCTTGTGCCCTTTTTGGGATTGGTAAGGTTCTGATTAGGTTTTGATGGCTAACACTAATAAAATGAAGAAAGTAGATGATATAACTTGTTTCCCTCCACAGTATTGTTTGATGTGAAGAAAGGACATTAGAGGAAAGAAGGAACAGATGGCCTCTGATGTTAAATTATGGGAAATTGTCAAAGATTTTAGAGGTTGTATTTTTTTTCATTTTAGGTTAGGTTTCTGTATCATCAACACTTTAGAAAACAGAGAAGTACAAAAGGGAGATATAGAGACAGAAAAGACAAAGCCCTTCAAACCTGACCCTCTTCCCATATGCTTACTGTCCATTTGAATTTCTTTCAGCTTTTCCTTTATGTCCTCTGATGACTTTTTATTGCTGTTCACTGTTTCAATTTTCTGTCTTCCTGAAGGAAAACATTTTTCTTTGCATTTTTTTTACAAAGCAAAATTGGATCCTGAAAATTAAAAACATGCACCATGTGCTTCAGATGAGACATTGTTATTAAAAAATGAAGCTCAGCTAGGCGTCTTTCCCATGCTATAACAAATAACGGATACAAGTCAACTTAAAAACAGGAAAGGTTTGCTTTGATTGATTCTTGCCTATGGTCAGTTGACTCATCACTTTAAAGCCTGTGATGAGGTGACATAGCACAGCAATAGTGAGTGTAGTAAGATACTCACTTCAGGGCAGTCAGGAATCAAAGAGAAAAAGATAAGAAGGGTCAGAGTCTCGTATACTTCTTCAAGGATATCCACCCAATGACCTAACTTCCTCCCAGTAGGCTCCACCTTGTGAAAGTACCACAACTTCCCAAAGGCATCGTTGACTAGAAGTCAAGAGCTCAACATCTAGGCCTTCAGGGAGACATTTCATGACCAAATTGTGGCCTAGATGAAGGCCTGTGGAGACTGTAGTGAAGGAATCAACACAGGGAAGGGGAGTGAGATGAGAATGTAGTGGTTGGCTTGAGAATGTAAGGTACTCAAGCATTGAGCAGTATCTGGTGTATAGAAAGCATGCATTAAAATGTGTGGAGCACCAAAATAGGAGTCAGAGTTGCTATCTTCAGGACTTTGGAAATAGTGGGCAAGTGGAATCAGGCAATTTTGCTTCTCTTCTGGGTGTCATGGTCTCACAGCAAAGGACTGTCTTCCATGCTGTATTAGATGCTGACAGCAATGAAGTCCACATTGAGTTCCCATGCTCACTAGTAGGATAAAAACAACTTGTAAATGGCAGGTGAAGAATCATTTCATAATTTATTAAATCATGGTTTTGTTGGAGAGAAAAGGGCTAGAATCTGAGTGAATTTTTAAGTTTCCAGAAAATTTAAATTCTACCACCCCAAGAGAGAATGCAGAAAGTTTGTGTACCCCTTTTCCTTTGCAGGGAAGGGAGATTTACAAAATGAACAATTTAGCAAGAGAGGTAGAATTCTTTTTGAAAGCATTGAGAATAGGAGGTGGGGAGGCAGCTCAGCCAGTAAGTGAACTCAGTGCCCTTGCAGAGGACCCGAGCTTGGACCCTCTGTGCCCTGTTGTGCTTCCATCTTCAGAGAATCCAATGGCCCCTGACTCTGTGGTCATGGCACTCCTATGCACGTGCCCCCTTCCTCTCCAGAAATGCACCTTACTTGTCTATTCAAGAATTTGCGTTAGGAATAGGAGCTAGTTTTTGTAGAACTGAGTTTAAAGTCCTGGAAAAAACTTATCATTTTCAAACGCTAAAAAGGAAAAGAAAAAAAGAAAAGGAAAAAACCCTCCTTGTAATACTTTATTTGGAAATTAGTATTTAGTAGCCAAAGTTCATCTTTCAAACTCTCAAGCTTCAAAAGATTAGATTTAAGTGTCTGTAGAGGCTATTAATTTGCCCCTTTCTTAAACAGAGTGCAATGAAGTTTTGGCAAGTGCGTGGGATCACATTATAAATAGCAACACACCATGAGAGTATGAGTGTTCCCTCTTCAGCCCTTCAATATGTGCTTGCGGCGTTGAACTATCACCTATCATATCTATGGTCGTGGTGCCTCATCATGCAAAGCTGCTGTTTTCCACTTTTTCTTGAATTTCTTTCTTTGTTATTCTATCAAAGCTTGGGTCTAGTTCTGGATTGAAATCAACTTAAAGAGGGGAAAGAAATTTAGTAGCTCACATGAGCAAGCCCAGACGAGCAGCAGTATCAGCTTTAATAAGGGAGTTAAGTGACACCAGGAAACTTTTAGATCTGTGTATCCTTCTGCCTGTGGCTACCTTGTGATGAGGCCACACCCTTACAGCTTCCAGAATATTCTATATCACAATGTTCCTGTGTGTCTTCCCAATTTATTGTGGCAGCAGAGAGAATCATAGGAAAAATTCTGACCAGCCAGTTTTGAATTACCCAGTTCTTGACCTGGGGCTGAGGACCACATGTGCTTGGTATTACCATGGAGGGAGACAGGAAGTTTGAGAGACTGAGGTGCCTGAGGAGCTAAGATAATCCCTTCCATGGGCATTCACCTGACCTGGTGACTTCCCTGGGGACCCTATCTGGTAAAGGTCCTGCCATCTCTTTTCATGGCTGCATCATAGAGTTCATGATGGGAAGCTGACTGATTTGCATATGCAGAAATGGTGACAGTGAAAGGATCTGGAAGGAATGTGCACCAACAGCATCTGCTCTGGAATACTAGGAACCTCTGTCCTGGTTCTGCCATCCACATCCTGTCTAATGGACAGGAAATGCGGCACGGACCAAGAGAGACAATGGGTATCCTCTACTTCGGAACAGAGGAGCTCACTATTAATGTCCTCTCCTCCCCCCAACGCATCTGATTCCTTTAGAGCCAGATTACATGATTGTACTCGGGATCTACTTTCTTGCACACCAGGGGATGGCAGCTTTCACTGCTGTTAGGCTTACCACAGATGTTGCTGGGCAGAGTGGCTCGCTCCACGCCTCTGCCAGTGCAGGGTCCTGAGGCAGGTTGAAGCTATAGCTCCCAGCACCTAAGGACAGAGCTCCATTGCTCCACCTTCATCCACTCATGATTCCTCCTAAATTTGTGGATGAAAAGTCTCCTCTAAGAGACGAAGAGCTGACTTAGAAAAGGCAGCCTTCTCTCTCTCTCTCTCTCTCTCTCTCTCTCTCTCTCTCTCTCTCTCTCTCTGTCTCTCTCTCTGTCTCTCTGTCTCTCTCTGTCTCTCTGTCTCTGTCTCTCTGTCTCTCTCTGTCTCTCTGTCTCTGTCTCTCTGTCTCTCTGTCTCTCTCTGTCTCTGTCTCTGTCTCTCTCTCTTTCTCTTTCTCTCTTCCACATGCACCATCAACCAGGAAAAGCACATTGCACTTAGTATGTGTGTAAGGTAGAAAGAGAGAGACAGAGAGAGAACCAGAGAGGCCTTGGAGGCCGGAGATTAGATGAAGGGGAAGGGGGAAGGGAGGGGGAAGGGAGAATAGGAAGGCGAAGGGGGGGGAGGGAAGAAGGGAGGGAGGGAGGGAGAGAGAGAGGGAGAGAGAGAGAGCAAATAGCGAATGGGAAAACCAGCAAAGCACATGATTTTTACATTGGCAGCTTTACAACTTAAAAAAAAAGTCAAAGAGAGAAACCTCTCCCCACTTCTGCTCTGATTGAAACTTTAATTCTGAAATAGTCTCTGACTTGAGTGATTGAACGGCACCATCTTTCCATATAAATAGCAAGGCAAGACACAGTTTTATGTGTTGTTTTATGAGTTTTCTTCGCATCTTTAATGTCTAACCATTTTATAGTGCTTGGCTTTGCAAGGCCCTGGAGAGACGCTCCCGAGCAATGCTGTTCTTTTATGCCTAACACCGGGATACTTAAGAAGTGCCTGTACACCAGTGACAAATGATTGCAGTCTTAACTAGAAATAAGGCCGTAAAGATTGCTCACACTAAAATCTTAAAAGAGAGTTGGAATACAGAGAGAGAGAGAGAAATCTTCCAAGTAGAATAATGCAGTTAATTGGTACAAATGAGTGTGTCTTAAAACTAAGCCTGAAGATTAATTGCATTTTGCTAACTGTAAAGTTCTTTTTATTATCATCATTTTGGTGACAGTTTATATATTTATTTAACAAATCTCTTTGATTCTTGGAGTTTGGAGTACATGATTGAATGTGCCCATTGAGGCATCACCACGCTGTGAGGTTTGATCAAGAGAGTGATTTGCTTACTTGGTATAAACTCTCTCACCAGAGAACACTAGTGACGTGTCCTGAAAACGCCACATCCCTCGCATGCTTTTATGTGTTAAGCATATGCTTTGGTGTCGTAAGAATCTGTTTCCCTCTAAAGTGTTTTCAAAACGTGTTTGTGTTTTATTCAAGAAATATTTTTTCTTCTTTCTCAATATTATCCCATTGACTATAGAAGTGATTGGGAAGAATGGGGTGGCTTCAGATGACAGTAGGTACATGACCTAGTCCTGTGCTCGGTACTAATTGGGTAAGTAGAGACAATGACTTATGTTCAACTAGCCATGACTTCATCACCAGTTAGAGGGTAATCCTAACAGTGCATACTCTTTAAGTGTTCTATTCTCTGTGACAAGTGACAGAATTATGTAATCATATCATGTGATACAAATATACCAGTAATAGTGAAGAATATAGTTAATAGGGTATGATATGAAATAATGTAATAAAGTTCTGAAATATCAAATCATTTTCAATGAAAACAGCATCATTCGTAGCTGAGATTCTTTTGCATTCCTGTGTCTGGTCAGATGTTGAACTGAAGAAACACCAGACTGAGATCAGGAGAGGAGGTAGATTGTACATTAACTCTGGACTTAGTATTTGGTTGGAATTGTATATTTGATGTCCAGAGCTCTTGAAAAAAAGACAATTTCCAGTTAAGACAGTGAGTATGGAGGTGAAGAAGAATTCTTTTGGCAAGAATATCATGACCCAAATACTTGATATGTAAGGTACTGAATGAAAATGTTTAAAGTATGTCCATAAAAGTTGGAATCCATGTTGTAAGGTCCATTCTTGATTTACCTTCTCTGCCACAATCACTTTTTTATTACAGTGAGGAGATGGTGAGGCACAGTGAGGCATACTCAACAAATTCTTTCCTTAGGTCAGAGCTTCAGGGCAGACCATGGTTGGCTGAGACTGCACATCTGAGCCTTGCTGCTTGGCTTAGACTCCATTTCCCCACATGCTAAAAAGAATTTATGTAGACATGACTAGACATTGTCTAATCTACTGCATTCGAAATCAACCTCAGAAACAACCCGGAAGAAGATCCTCCACAGTTTTCCTATGAAGAAATGTATTTCCTATGATAAAACTAAACCACCTTTTTTTGGTGAAATTTCACCATGAATTTTAGAGTATTAATGAATCTGGAGGGTCTTGAAATAAATCCCTTTGATGCCTTTACATTAACCTCATCTTCCTCAAACTTCTGCCTCCCTAGCATCTTTTCACTGCAGGGAAAGCTACCGTTTAGTTTTGTAATTACCAGGTAATGAATCTTGGGCAATACTGTCTTTTGCTGTCCATTCAAGTGGAATGAGGAAAGGTCCTTGTCACCTCTTCTAGTCTCATGTCTCTAATCCCTATTGTGGGCACATTGGTATGTTGGTACATACAGCTCTAGGAGACAGGAGTGTGATCTGACAATTTCTAAGTCATGACTTTTATGTCCAGTCAGACTGGTATCTTAAAGTGTCGCATGGTGTAGGTTGCAGTAGCTCTGTGGCCCTTCTAGATATCAGCTTGGATAAGTTAAGCTGGCATTTGGGAACTCAGTTGCGCTTTGTTGCAGTTAGTATACTTTGGCAGAGGTTGAAGAAAATCAGCTGTTGTGATCTTAGACTGTAGAAATGTGTTTCAAAGGGAAAGAGGCCACCAGTAAAAGTCAAAATGAGATGTTTGTGTTATAATGATCTATTGTGATATTAATAAAAGTGTTTGAACCCTTTCTAAATTTGCCACTTACTTCTCGTGGGACTGTTTCTTTGCAAACATTAAAAACTGGGGAGTATAAGAAAAATCCATCTATTCCAATGAGGAATGCAGGAATGAATAGAGAGAAGCCAAAATATTTCCTTAGTTTTCTTTTCAATTTGATTTGGGGGATAGCCCGAGGCTGTAACTATAGAATTGGCATTTTTTCCTTTCCACACGCCTCCTGGGTTTTCCTCAGGACTGGAAACCATTTACGATCATAGGAAGAGATGCTGTTGTTGACACGTGGGTGTTCCATGCTTTTTAATAACAGTCATGTAAGATCCAGGCTCCCAGTGAGTGCTTGCCTGGCCTTAGGCATCCGAGTAGCTATGAGCACCTGGTGGGGAATAGATAACAGTTTTTGCCCTTTCTGGCCTAGAATGATTGATGTTTCCCTGTGTGTGGTCACAGAGTTTGGAAAAGCTTGTCATGAAGCTGTAATGAAACAGTGTTCTTTATCCCATAGAACTAGGAAGAGAGAGAGTGAATGGAGAAATCTAGAGCAACACTTCTTGGTGTGAGCCCTGGCAGTCACAGTGCCTGTGCTTTGAGGATCCTTGAATGCCCAGGGGATTTAGATGTTGCTGAAGCTTGAGTGACACTGCTTTGAAGGAAAGCAATGAGCTGTATGGGAAAGAGTATCTTTGGATACAGCTGTGTGATGCTTAGTCACTGGACATTTTGAGAATTGCATCCTCAAGTGATATTGTTGTCTGAACCATAGAATGTATCTGTGCAAACTGAGATTACATAGCCTCCTGCAGACCTAGGCTATGTCATAATCTCACAGGATCACTCACTGGTGTATGGGTATTCATCCTTGACTGGAACATCATTCTGTGGCATTTGGCTGGATAACTTCTTTATTTACTCTATGGTTTTGATTCTTGTGTCTAGCTTATAGGTTATGAATTAGGTGGAGGTTCTATTACAGAGTAAACAGTATACAGTCAAGAGGAAGTATTATGACCTGGGATTTGGGCAATTTCTTTGGGGCAAACTTTAAAGAGGCAAAGATTATTTATCAGTTAAGGCAGGGAAAAGTTGGAGAACTGAGGGGATGGGTTGGGGATTACCCTGAATAAGTTTTACTGCCCTCATGTTGGGAGGGCGTTCAGATGCAGCAATCCATTAGGTGAAAGGTGGGAATAGCCAGGTTTTGCAAGGTTGTAGAGAAAGAGATACATTATGATAGAGTACGGGCAGTTAGTGGTCCTCTGGATTGTGCATGCAGTCTCAGCTGGTTCACAGTGGTCTTGTGCCTTCACTTGTTGAGTGGTCACATGATGCTCTGCTGTGTATATAGCTCTACAGTTGTTTTACCCACTGTGAAATCTCTCTGCCTCTTTTTGCCCTCTATCTAGTTATCCTCAGCATGGAGGAGACTTAGAGCACCCCAGACACAATTCTAGTGTATAAATAGTGTTATACACTGAAAGGAATGGGCTAATGAAGCTAAGAGAAGCAAAATTCAGTGTCGATTCAGGCAAACTGCTTATGCAGAGGAATCTAAGCCTGGGGGTTTTAAGGGTATGTCCTAGCAAGGGTATGTTCCCACCTTTATCACCCTACTGTTGTAGACTAGCTGGTCCTCCAATAGCATGTTTCCCCGGCACTGTGCCTCATGAGAAGGTATGATCTTCAACCTTCTCTTTGCTCCAGGAGTCCTACATGCCAAGTCACCAAGGCAATTTGGATGGATGCTATTCCCTGGGATTTTGATTTCATACTAATCTATCTCTATTGTCCTGCTTCATTCACCTCCCTCCTTACCCTTTCCTGCTCAGGTTCCCCAGAAGAGCCTTGCTCCAGTCTGTGCTGTCTATTCTCTCAGACTCTTGGTATCCTGAGAGCCTCAGGTTAAGTTCTTCTGTAGAGAACTAGAATCAATACACATTTGATTCGATAGACTGCAAATAGAGAGGCCCAGGGATGGTGGACCTCATCCAAGCCATTGAGAGGTTACACAAAACAAAAAGGTGGGAGCAGAGAGAACTCATAAGATCTCTGTCTGAAGGTTCTTCTGGAGACCTACCTCTCTGTCTTCTGTGGTCTTGATATTTTGGTTTTCCCTTCAGATGCAGATGAACTCTATTGTGCTTGTACTAGTCTCTAGCTTGCTAAGGGCAGATCCTGAGACTTGTTGGGTTCCACATGAGCCTTTGTGTGAACTAAGAAGTTCTCTCTCTCTCTCTCTCTCTCTCTCTCTCTCTCTCTCTCTCTCACACACACACACACACACACACACACACACACACACACACACACACTATCCTCAGGTTACAATGAGGCTTTGCTCGAGTAAATCTAATTTTATGTACTGAAATTATTCAGTCAGTATTCCTACCTGACCAGACCACCATACTGCTGGACTATCCGCCCATGTCCTGCTTGATTGCATGGCTGACTGCGGTTGTGACTCACTGCTGTTGCTCAGGATCCTTAGACAGAATGCCCAGGAAAAACACAAAACTCAAAATGCTGAATGCATAATATTTTTGCACTATCATAAAGTGAAAAAAATCATTCCACCAACCACTGTAATTCAGATATACTCATCTCCACTCACCCCCAATATATCATTTGGTTATGGCTCTCTGGAGACCTCCGGCAAATACAAATGCCACATATAGTCCCTCAGTGGCCCTCAGTGGGTTGGATGAGGCAAACTCACCTTGTAGAGAGAGTCGTCTGCAATTCTAATGTATTTATCTCTTTGGGAAACATGGCTATAGATACACCCAGGTAGCTAGATATCTGAACATCCTACAGTTCATTCAATTTGACATGGGAAATTCTCTCAGTCTTTCTGGAAAATGGATGAAGCTTGGAGCAAATGAATGGATCTTCAGAAAGCATGCTACAAGTTTGATGAGACAGTGGACAGACCCGGCCTTTGCTCTCTGATGTTGGAGGTCTCACAGGGAACAGGGGTTACAGAAACCCCTGGGATTGGAATCACCTTTAATCCATGTGAGTTCACAAGTGTGTTGGAAACAAAGCCACATGGGACTGAGAACTCTGCCAATGCTAACCACAAAGGAAATCAGAAGAGAGTTGCTTGTGACTTGGTTACCTAGTGGGAAGGCAACTGATCCTCATTCCTTTGATTTGTTAAACAGTGGTATTTTAATAACTAGTATACATATCAAAATACATGTGTGCACTCATATGCAGTGGTTTGAACTTGAGAAAAGCCCTTAATGAAGGACCCTTGTGAGCATCAATAACCAACAAAGGACACTAGAAGGCCAGAGGTGACCAACAGTTTTAAAACCCACGGGGAGGAAGGAGCAAAATGAAAAAGCTGTCACAGGGAAGGTTCATGCCATAGCTACAGGGCACAGGCATGATGGAGCAGAGGTGCTCTGTCCTCCAGCGCCATCGCTGTGCTTTCTCCACACAGATGGAATGGCATGGGGTTTCTTACCTTGGATTGTGGTAGATTTTTCAGTTACTGCGTTTTTATCTCTGTGACCATCAGCATTTCCGATGGTCAACTTGGAAATATTTAGTACAGAATCAAATTAACCCCTTTTTTACCCTGTCCATACCATATCTGAAAGGCTTGCAAATCAATGTATTACATTAAACTGGTCATTTCTTCCCTGGCCCCCATTCCATCTCCATTCAGAGCTGAGAGCAGAAATGCTGCAAATTTTGTTATCTCTGATGTATAGGTGTGGAGAGGGCCATTCAGGGAGGCAAGTTCACATTGATTGCAGGTCTGCAGTCTTGTTTAGTTCCCCCTGTGAGGGCATTAAGAGGAAAGGGTGGGGGGATTGATTTTTGTTATGAAAACAAATGCCAGGCTCTCTCTCCAGCTGTCTAATTTCGAGGGCTGCAATGTTAGGTCATTTCATTTCACAAATTGCCGGTGAACAGTTCCTATTAGACTAATTCCGTTAAGCTTGAGACATTTAGCTGCCACTAATCTAATAAGGATACATTTCTAGGGCTTTAGGGTTAGAGGCAGAAGGTGAAGGAACGTGTATATAGTAATCCTGTGGAAGCTGTAGACAAAGTAGCTTCTAAAAAACATTTTAATTAATTTCAGAACTTCATAAAATATTTTACGAGCATATTTACCACCCCCAGCTCCTCCGTATACCACCCTCTTTGCTCCCCTATCCCTTCCCATCCTGCTTTGAGAGTACTTTTTTTTATGTTTTCTTCTTTCCCTATGCAGTTCAGTTTGTGTTACCCAGACAGTCTTGGGCCAGGGCCTATCATCAGTTTACCAGGGGTCGTATCACTGAAGAAACTCTCTCTCTCTCTCTCTCTCTCTCTCTCTCTCTCTCTCTCTCTCTCTCTCTGTGTGTGTGTGTGTGTGTGTCTATGTGTGTGTGTGTGTGTGTGTAAAATGGAGTTACTTGACAGAATTTGGTTTATTTTCCTTTCTGAGGGGGTGTAGAAGCTGAGCAATAGATTTAGGGTTTGTTTTGTTTTGGGGCAATGTAGAAACTGAAGAAAAGGCTGCCAGGAACTTGACTTGACTTTACCTTTAATTTATCTACAGATTCTTAACCAAAGTTGGATCAAATATACATGCAGGATGAGGCAGGAAGAGAGCCTAGGAATGAATGGAAGCTGCCAATGAACAAGTAGGATGGAAGGACGCATAAAATCTCCAAGTATACCCAGCCTCTCCCAGGATATGGCTGCTTCTAGTGGGATCTCTGTGGTAGAATCCTCGCTTTTCTCCTGCCAGATCAATGCTGCTGCTGCTGCTAAAACTTATGAGGCCGAGTGTTGTATATGTTCCCTTCACAAACAAACTTAAAGTGAGCGGAATAGCCAGACAATTCAGAGAATTTATAAGAATTTAAAGATGGCCCTGTGCTATAAGACCATTAACTTCATAACAAGAGAGTGAACTGGAGACCTTAGAGTGGGCTCTCTGATGTGCTCTCTGGTTGTAGAAATGAGAACACCTGGTAAATTCAAAATGTGACTGGCCAAGAATGGCTTGGGTAATCAAAATGCCAGAACTCCACCCTAGTTGTACTGAATGCTTTCTATAACCTACTCACGAGTTACTGTCCTGGAAAGACCAGGTCACTTTTACTGATGGAGACATGACAAATGATGCCTTGCATAAAGAGAGGAACCTTTGAGAAGTCTCAAGTATGCCCTCAGGGCTATCTAGTTCTCTCTGTCTGTAGTTCTTCATGTATTCTGCATTAGCTTTGCTGTCCTGGTGGCTCCCACAGCACCCCCAGGTAAATATGGCTTCCCATTTGATTGCCTGAGCAATCTTGATAGAAGCTGCACACACTTCCAATCTCTCTGCACACACCCAAGGGGATTCTCATTAGATTGTGGGTTCTATGTGGGATCCTGGAGCAGAGGTGTAGGGTTACCTACCTCAAGCCCTATAGATTCAGAATGGGAGAGGTAATAGCTCAGCGACAGGCTGGGCAGACATGCTTATATGCACACCATTGCTTTCTTCTTGGATGGGACACTGCTATCATTTAGATCTGGAATGTTTCTTTTCCCCCAAAGAGCACTTATTTAAGTATTGGGCCCAACTTGGTGCTTATGGGAGGTGGCAGAAGCTTCAGGGGTGGAGTTTTATGTTTATGGGACATGTCTTTGAAGTAGAGTGTGGAAGCCTAGCTTTTCTTTCTTTCTTCTTTACTTCCTGACTCTAAGCTACATGACTTTGCTCTCCTGCCCATAGTTGAACACCAAGCATTCAACAGGGCCAACTGACCATGAGCTGAAACCTCAGACACTGAGAACCAAATTGAACTTCTCCCCTTTTTTATAAGACCATTATTCTAGGTATTTGTTATAGTGACAAAAAAGTAGCACTAGCAGGCCTTTGAACTTTTATATACCTTCCCACATTTATATCTGAACCCTAGAGCAGGCAAGAACATTAAAACCACACTCTTTTAAGGAATGTATTCTTTGTAGTTTAAAGAATTCTTCCAATTTCCATAAAATCCTCAGACCTCAGACTGCACACTCCAATTCATGTCAAGTTTCTTAAACAAGTTTCCCACTTGCATAACTTGGGGATTTTTAAGTCTTAGCAATTTCCTCTCGGAGAACACTTGTATTGATTTAACATCATCCTTGAGAGTTCCTGTGCCTGACATCTGTGCCCCTTTGCTCTGGGTAGCCGGGGAACACAGGCTGAAACCCTCCTTTGGAAACACCTGCTGGGGAGCCCCACACCTGCTTTCTGATGACCTCACTCACATCTGTCCAGAGGCCCAAGGACGATGCTCACAGTCTATAAATCTAGCTCCCTCAGTGTTCCTCAGCTCACAGTCTGGATCAGAAGGCCTCCTTTTCCAACTCTTTCCACCCACAGTTTCTGGCAAAGAAAACTTGGATGCTTTCTCTGAGCCTTAGAAAAGATGGACGGAATGCTATCAGTGGCCATATGTTAGAGCTGGAAAGGCAGAGGGGGACTTTTCTAGGTACTGAAAAGCATAGCGCCAGTCAAACACTAAACCAAAGCAGCAGAGACATGTGAATTAGAACACAGGAAAATGCAATATTTGGGTATCTTACTTAAGGGAATGGTTTAAAGCCAAAGGAACTAAAAGACAGAGTCCTTGGCTCTTCCAGAATATATTAAATTCCTACATACTTTGAGGCAAAACATTTCATTGACGAGGGAGACATGAATCAGACTATCAGGGGAAGGGTGGTGGCGGGCTGGAGACAGCCTTTTATGGAATTCTCACATCACATACCACAGGGTGTAGACAGCCCATTCCTTGAGGCACACTACATTCCCTGACAGGGCTTTGTAAAACCCAGTACTCTTCAGGCTTGTCAATCAAACGTCCAGGGAAGAGATTCTGAGTATTTTAAATCCATATTTTAAGCTGGGACTTGGATTGTGTAATTCATGCAGAGGCCAAAGAATTTCAATGACCACATATCGCAGGCTTACCACTGGGCCTGGCTTTCATGTAGGGCACCTTGGAGACTAGCCTGCCCACTCACTGCTGACCTTGATTCGGACTCACATAGCACTCCAGTCCAGACCAAGAATTCTTGCTGGGGGCCTGTCGGCCTTCATCTGTTTGCTATTGTTGATTAACATAAGGGTTGGAGGCTTGGACTCTCAGCTTCCAGCCACCATCCCCTGGTCCCTCACCCTGGAGATCAGGGAAGTTCCGTAGTGTTGATGGAGTGGTCCATCTTGTGCCCTCTCTCTAGGCTGGAGTCTGGGTACTAAGCATACCCTGTAGCCTGCAAGGATGCTTCTGAATGGGGATTTTGCTCCCCAGTCCTCATGTCCAGAACATTGTCCTCTAATTCTATGGACCTTATACTCTCTTCTTTTTCAAGTCCTTTTCAGATAGTGAGGCCTAGGCTTACTATCTCATGTAAAACAGTTTGTACTGTGAGCCTCAAAACACAACAAAAATTCAAATAATTATTCACTATACCTCCCAGTCTCTCTCATCGTGTCTTCATATTTTTCAAAACATGAGTGTGCTGTTGTCCCTCCATCATAAAATATTCAACACACATCTACTACCCAATTAATTTACATATCCTTAGGTTGATGACTTTATGTTCCTAGCCCTCAGGATGTCAGTTCTGCCAGGGGAAGGGTTTTTAGGTACTTTATATGTTGACCAATATTGTGGTTTAAATTCAAAAGGTACCTTTATTTCTTCATTTCTTTTTTTCCCCTTTCCTTTTCTTTGCTTAGACTTTTTTTTATTTTATGTGTATGTTTTGACTGTATACATGGATGTATTTTTGTGTGTGCATTGTGTGTGTACCTGCTATCTTCAGAGGCTAGAAAAGAGCACCAGATGTCCTGCACCTGGAGTTATGGATGGTTGTGAGCTGCCAGGTGGGTGCTAAGAACCAAACTCGGATCCTCTGGAAGAGCAACAAGTTCTCTTAGTCACTTAGCCATCTCCCAAGCCCCAGTCTGTGGTTTGAATATTTGCCCCACAGCTAGCAACATTATTTTGAGAGGGTCTTGAAACTTTGGGAGGTAGGACCTGGCTGACAGAAGTAGATCAGGGGCTGGGGTATGCTTTCCCTGCTTCCACTTCCTGTCACTCTCTGCTTCTTGGACCACTGTGGCATGTGACAGTGGTGTGTCATCACACACTGCTGCTGTGAATGGACCTGTTGCATCAAGCTTTCCTACCACGACGGTCTGAGATAGAATGAGTTTTTCCTCCCTTTAGTTGTCTCGGTCAAGTACTGTGTACACTGTGCCAGAAACCTAGCTAGAAAGCTGGTGACGTCACAAAGCCTAGGGTCAGTCCCGGTGGTAAAGATTTGTGAAGATGCTCTCCTTCATGCAGCTCTGCATCCTATCAGCACATGCCTTTCTCTCCTTGTGGAATGGCAGGAAGCCCCGCTCTTCTCCACTGTGCAATATGCTGCCTGAAGACGGGGGTCACAAATGTGGTCAAACTCTGTACTGATAATCCCCTAACTCCACGATAAGGCTCCCAGCACTTCAAACCCACATATAGTTAAGATCACTAATGTCTCAGAGCCTGGGGGCCTAGCAGTTATTTCTCAGATGGCAGATAGGTCACCAACTCGGTTTCCATGCATCCTGGAGCAGCCTGGAGGCAGTTGGAGTCTAAGCCATTTAACCAGCTTGATTAATTTGAATTTAATCCCATTTGGTGAGTGTTTATAAGGTATCTACCATGAGTCATTACAGTGACTCCCTGGGATGCTCTGCTGAAGATAAAGCCACCACCACAGAATGCAAAGTAGTTTTGTGGACTAAGTCCTCAGGTCCTGCTTAGTTAAAGGGTATCTCTGTTGGTGTGCTCCCACAAATGCCTAAAAGGCTTGGAGAGAGCAAAACTTCATCCTGTCATAAGTTTGATGAAAATTTTCTCTACTGAATGTCTTTTCAGGGTCCCTGACATATCTGAAGTAAATCCAAGGGCCAGTAAATAATGAGGCAGGTTTTTTTTTTTTTTTAAGCAAGAAACAGAAAACTTTAACTTGGATGGCGTGCAGGCAGATGTAAATGTCTGCAGAAGCCAGAGAAAACATTGGATTCTCCTTGATGATGGAGTTACAAAAAGTTATAATTGCCCAGAAATGGAAACTGAACCCAGGTCTTTCTTTGCAAGTGCTTAACTGCTGAGAGCACTCCAGACCCTAAGCACTATTTTAAATCTGTCTGAGTTATTTCAGTGTTTTCTGAAATTTCTGAATTCATGTTAGTCCACAAGAGTGAGGAAATACAGGGAGAAAATATGAAATAACAATGCCTAGGCCTAAATATTTTTGCTTTAAAGCCCAAAGAAAGACTTAATTAAAGAAGCCCTTGACAAGAATAAATTTACTTCAAAAATTCCAAGTGCAGTGAATTTTAGCTCACTTCTCATCTCTTTTGAGTTTTTATCTCTGGAATTCAGGAACAAAATATCTGCTTTTTAGTTAATAAGACTGGCCTTTAATGGACGATAAGGCCAGGTGATTAATAACCAGCAGGCTCTGATTGTTTTCATTAGAATGATAACATATGGCCACATTGCTCAACCCCTCACAGAACCCTGAAATGGGATCATAAAAGGGGAGATGAGAAATTCTGGTTTAGATTAAAGCAAATGGCTTGAGGAATTGGCTCCGATGAGCTACAATTTACAGTGGTAAAATCTCACAGAGATGAACCGCCTGCAGTTTTTTCCTCTCATATTTGAGATCAGTGGGAGGGGATGGGAGGAGATGGTAGTCTGCTGGTTCTTAGTAATTTCCATTCCACTGACGTAGGTTATAAATGAGATGTGTGTGTGTGTGTGTGTGTGTGTCCTCCATCAAATTCCCAACAAGCACTTAACCATGGCCTCAAATCCAGTGCACATCACACCTGTCATTATTAAATCCCACAGGAACATCAGGGCCCTAAAGGGATCTGGGGAAGAATGAGAGAAGCAAGGTGGTGTGAGGGTATACACCCCAGTATTCACTGTAGAGGAGCATGAAACTTTAAGGACATCAACGAATCTGAGTGTGGCTGGCTAGTAAATCTAAGTCTTACTATTCAGACAAGGTCCGTAACAATGGAGGACAGATTATTAAGGGCATGGAGTCAGAATAGTAATGTTTGTTGAGTACCTATGAGTGTTAGATGGTATATTTGGCTCTCATTTGTTGTCTCATTTAGATAACAATGGACCCAGACATCATCTTTACCAATCTGGCTTCAGATTCTTAGGATAACAGAAATAGTTGGATCCCATAGGATTGTTCTAAGTAAATAAGACAATGTTCATTCTAACTGAACATGCAAGAGTGACTAATAATATTGCCATCCAATAAATGCCAGCCTCTCTCATCTCTTGCCCACCTTTGAACCATTTACAAAAGGAGACAACATTTAAAACTAAATCAAAACAAAATGAAAGCCCAAACAACAAAACTCAGTCAGTATCCCTGGGCTCACTACACAGAATAAACACACAGTGTATTGGTAGATTCCATTCTCCTGCCTCCCCTGAAAAGCTAAATTTCCACCCTGCTTTTCTGTCAGTCCAACTTCATATTTTCTCATCTGTACAACTTATCCTTGCTGTAGCAATCCTAGATCAAATGGCTAATGACTTTGTGGTATGGTTGACTGTAAAATGTCACCCACAGGTCAATAGTTGAATTCTTCCCATATGGGGTGTTGTTTTGAGAGGCTAGGGGCACTTAAGGGGTGGGAAACTGGCTGGAAAAAGCAGATCCCTATGGAGGAATGCCTTATAGGCAGTGCCCGGTCCTTGGACCCTTCCTCATCTTTCCTTCCTGTCTACAGTGAGGTGAGGAGCCTCCACCACATATTCCACTCCCATGTTGATCTGCCTCACATGCTCAGAACCAGTGGGTCTCTACACAATGAGTTGGAACCTGTGAAACCATGAGGCACTAAAATCTTGCCTAGTTGAGTGCTCTTTCTGTTAGTGTGGTCACTTTGGGCACCATGATTCAGAAGTGAATTTCAAATTCTTTCTCCTAATGTTACCAGTGTCTTCTCTGCATCCTGACCTAGGATGGCCTCTAGATGAACTTCTTGTACCCCACAAATTTCTGCTGTTCACCTCCATGTGTCAGGCTTTGGCACCAACTTGTTGCTTATAAATAACTATAATTTCACCCACTAGCTATGTGGTTCAACCCACCTAAAGTATAAAATTCAGTGTATTTCCAAATCACCATGATAACCAATTACAGATAATTTTCATGGCCTCAAGATAATTTATAATTTCCTCATTTCTCAACCCTCCTCTCTCCCAACTTTAGAAAATCAATCTCTGTAGATTTGCCAAGTCTGAACATTTTACATGAACAGAATTATGTGACAAATGCCCTTCTGACTGACTTCTCCCATGTTAAGTGATGGTTTCAAGGGGCGTCCATATTGTCAGATGCAATTGTACTTCATTATTTTTCATAGCTATATAATGTTTCACTGTATAACTAGACTACATCTTGCTTCCCTATTCATTGGTCAATGAACATTCTGATTGCTTCCATTATATGCTACATGGCCGGTGTTGGTATGAGCATTCATATACACACCTTTTTGAAATTCTTTGCAGTATATCTCTAAGAGTAGAACTCCTGAGTTGTATTGTTGAACTACTTGAGCATCTGCCTGCCTGTTTTTCAATTTTTTACCTTTTTAATCATGAGTACTCAGTTGAAGTGTAGAAGTTTACCTAAACTTGTTACCACAACACCTCTCATTTCATGGCGCTGGGGATTGCACCAGGACCTTGAGCAGACCAAGTAACTGTTCTGACCCTTATCCCAGGCTGTCATCCTACTTTTTGATTACACTGTACTTGAAGTAACACCTCATTGACTTTTTCATTTGCATTTCCAAGAAAACTTATGATATTGAGCATGTTTTCATGTGTTTATTAGCCATTTGTCTATCTTCTTGGAAGAGATGTCTGTTCAGGTAGTCTTCACATTCGTCCCTCCCAGATGGATATTTTATTATTGGGCATTAAAAGTCTTTTATATATTTTACATATAAGTATCTAATATACACATAAGTCTCTAATATACACATACATGCATACATACCTGTATTGTATGTAAACATTTTCTCTCATTCTGTAGCTCTTATTTACCTTCTTGATAGTGCCTTTTAAGCATGAAATATTTTCAGCCTCAGCATTTAGGGATATTTACTTTGTGTTTTTGTTGCTTTTGGTTTTGGTGTTACACATAGCAACACATCACCAAGTCAAAGGCTTAAAAAATTACAAAGGTCACAAAGACTGTGTTTTCTCTAAGACATTGAGAGTTTTGGCTCATATACTTAGGCTGTTGGTCCATTTTGAATTGACTTTTATATATTATGTAACAACACTTTTATAAATATTTTTATTTTTAATTATTTGTATATATGTGGGTTGTATGTTGCATGTGAATTCTAGTGATCATGGAGACCTGAAAAGATCCTCTTGCTCTCGAGTTTCAGGTGGTTGTGAGTCATCCAGAGTAGGTGCTGGGAACTGAACTCAGGTCCTCTACTAGCATGGGGGACTCTCTGAACCAATAAGCTGTCACTCTAGCTCCTAACATCACTTAAAAAAATTCTAGCGCATATGCCATTTCTCATCAACTTTTCTCTGGTGCCACTAATTAAATAATGTTGACAGTGAAACTGAAGATGCTAATAATACCAAATATTACAGATGAAGGAACTTCCATGGGATAGCCATCCGTGTCTTCTCCCTATTTTATCTAATACTCATACCCCTGTGAAATAGATTTTACAAAGTAGCAGGGGTTGGTGGTGATTTCCCTGCATTATAAATAAGGAAGGTTTGATAATGTGTTCAGTGGCAAGTCCAGAATATAAACTAGGTTTGCTGCTCCCTTTTCCTACTCTTAATTGTGTCCTGAATAATTTTTCTTCCTCTTCATTTGACTTTATTTGTGTCTCCTCTGCTTGGTACTTCTAATGGTTACTCTTGAGTGTCAACGTGATTGCTATCAAGAGTTGCTTAGGATTAGTGACATGCACCTGAAAGTCAGGGTTTAAGGAACATTTCTATAGCAGATTTGGCAAGTTGAACAGAGTGAAGGAGAGAAAGTACTACCCTGGATCTGGACTTCACTTTTCTTCAAATTGGCTGGTCCCTGGCATGAAGGACCGGGTAGAAAAGTAGCCTGTGTATGGATCTGTCAATTTCTTTGCTAGCTACTGATATCAGACTTCAGTTTCTTGTACTTCTCAATGTGGAGTCAATTACTATCAACTCTCTAGGGAGCCACTAGGTTTTCAATGTTGTTTTGGGTCTGCTGAGTCATCTACTTCCTGGGTTGGAAACCACTCTTTGCCTCTCCAGCATACGAAAGGCCATGGTTGGATTACACAGCCCCTATCATTTGAGCATTGCCAATAGATTCACTTCTATAATGTATGTGTACATTCTATTGACTGTGTTTCTATAGAAAATCACTTAACCAGTATAGCACTGCTGTGGTGCGAATGTGGAATGTCTTCCTTATGCTCAAGTGTTTGAACACGTGTTTCCCAGCTGGTAGTGCTGTGTGGGAAGCAGATGGAAACTTTCTCTAGAAAGTGGGTTATGGGAGGTAGGTCTTGAGGTTGTATAGCCTTGCCTCTCCTCTTGCTCTGTTTCCTGACTAAAGATGAAATATGATCAGCCAGCTTCCTGTTCCTGCCGCCATGACTTTCCTTTCCTTATGAACTGTATGTATCCTCTGGAACTGGAAGCCAGAATGAACCCCTCCACCCCAAATTTGTTTCTTGTCAGTAATTTTGTCATAGCAACAAGAAAAATAACTAACATGCTGATAATTGACTCCATTGCTGTGATAAACCTGGCTGTGTATTTATTTCTTGTGCTTTTCTGAAATAGTTTATGGTTGGAGTGTGGAATTATTTGAAACTTTAGGTAGGAAGGGCCCTCAAATGCTGTGCAGGGCTTAATGGGCTAGTCTGATGGGAGTCTGGAAGACCAGATGGCTGAGCTAACCTTGAAATGAAGAGGGCTGGCTCATGAGGCTTCAGAGAAAAACAGCCTATCAAGGAGGGTCATAACCTAAGGAGAAATCTGACAACATTCTGTCCATATCCTGAGAAGCTGGAAAAGGTTAAATCTAAAAGTTATGAGCTAACGTGGTTAGTAGAAAAAAAATACCAAGACAGGAGAGCGATCAGGCCATGGGACAGGAACTATTAATCAATTTTATTTGGGTCTGCAGTTAAAAAAAAAAAAAGAGAGGGAGAAAGATATAAAAATGATCAGTTTGTTAAGGAAAGAGCAAGAAAAAGTTTAAAGTTATAGCCAAAGCATTTGCCAAAATATAGGCTATAATTAAAGTGAAACCTCTTTCTCTACACTGGGATAATAGAATAATGTCCTGAGGGCCAACCCCCCACCTATCAAAGGCTCTAATTTGTAAAAGTGCAAATTCATTGGTGAGTAGAGTCTCAACTGAGATGACCATTCAAGGGGTTCCTTGATTCTCATAAGCAACTGCTGAGAGAAGTTTTTCCCTAGAGTCATCACAAAGATGCTGCTTCAGCTGTGGCCCAAGAGGTCAGTCTCTGGCCTGAGCTGGCAGCGGAACTTGGTCACACAGTACTAAGTTTTAGGCATAAAATATGCAAGATTAAGAGGATCATGAAGCCTCATATCATGCTTTCAGAGAGTCTCTGAGACCAAGAAATGTGCAGAAGTCTCTTCAAGGAGGTCCTGAGAAGCCATTGCATGATGCCATTGAAAGTGATATCCAAGTTGGAATGGAGCTCTCAGGATGTTAGAGATAGCATAACTATGGGATGTCTGCTGTGGCAAACTGTATACATAGAGTAGAGCTGGCTCATGGGTAAGGTTATGTGGGCTGTGGGCCACAGAGCTAGAGGGACATGTCTGGCTAAGCTCTCTGAAACCCAGATTCTACCATGCCACATGCCAAATATACAGGATTTAGTATTAGCTCTACTGGGTTTAAGCCTTTGATTTGCTTCAATCTTTATTATGATTCCATTATTCTCTTTTAGGAGGGAATCTTTATTCTGTGTCATTGGATATTGAAGTATGTAATGTCTTTTTTTATTATAAAGCACGATTCATACTTGAAGGATTTCCATGAGTCTCAGAAGAGACTTTTGAAGTTGGAATTACCACATTTTGTATCAGAAGGTGGTCTGCCATGACTGTATAGTGGCCAGGAATAGAATGTTGTTGTTTAAATGTGAAGTCTCCTCTAGTCTCATGGGGTTGTATACTTGGTCCACAGCTGGTGGTACCGTTTAAAGCTTCGAATTCTCTAAAATTTGAAGCCCTACTGGAGGAAGTGTATCAGTGGGGTGGGTCTTGAGGTTACAATCATCTGACCTCATATGCTATTCACTCTCTGCTTCCTGACTACGTATGGAAAGTACCAGCTGGCCCCTGCTCTTGCTCCATTGACTTCCTTACTGTGACAGAATGTTAACCTGCAAACCAGAAAAAACCAAAACCAAAACCAAAACCAAACAAAGAAACAACCCCTTGTTTCTTGTCAGGAATTTCATTAGAAGAATGAGAACAGTAATCAGCACAAGCACCTCAAATTGGGTTATCTTTATTTTGAGTTGTTTTCTCTACTGAATGAAGAGTTCTTGGGAACAGAACTCTATTTCACTTGGAAGCCCACATCTATACAGTATATAAAGTAAAGGACAGCTAATAAATACCTACTGTGATGAATAATAACAATAGACTTTGAAAAGATACTGTGCTTTTGCTAATAAATAGTATAACAATGGATCAAAAAAGAAATAATGTTGGAATAAGTGTTTGCACTCAGCATGCTTTGATTTTGACCTGAGACGAGGCAATTCTTATCTATTGAAAGAAGGAATATATGCTTCTCTCAGAGGGACATTTCTTTGTGTCATTAAAACACAGAGAATCATTCTGTGTCTTGTTCTATAAAGACTGCCTCAAAGCTCAATGTTATAAAAACTAACCATTGTTTCTCATTCCCCTTTCACTGAGTCAGCTGGTTTTGCATTTGGTGAACATCACACAGTTCCTCACAGATATTGGATGAAGCTGTGCTCAAGCAAAGGCCCAGTTGAGTTGAATGGCCAAGAAGGGTCACCCGAAGGCTGTTCATGCCACTGAGGATGCAGCTGAGATTAGTGACAGACACACTAATGCATGGCTATTACATTGTCATTGACTTCTTATAGCATGGTGTGTGGTTTGTAGCAATAATCTAAGCAGGTTAGTTACCCAGGTGGGAACTTCAAGATTTCTAATGCCTCAATCTCAGAAACCACAAAAGCCATTGATCACTGTTGCTTCCAGAGCTGACTGAGTAAGCAAGGCACTAGTTCCAAGGAAGACTAAGGATAAGGAGAATGGAATCTACCTCTGGATTGAAGCAGCACTATACAAGAACAAGAGGCCTGATGGAGGGCTCAATAACAAGCTTCTGCGTTGAGCTACCAGAAGCACAAGGAACAAAGGATGTCAAATTGGCAGTGTCTCACCAAGATGGAGAGTTTTCTCATCCTAGGTTTATGGCTGCTTATTCCAGTGGCTGGTGACTATCCTCTTGTTCATTTGAGAAGCTTTTGTCTTCAATGTTGATATTGACTCAACTTCATACAGCAACACGGGGATGTATAGCAAAAGCTGTTAAGGTTACCAAGTGATAGTAACAGCTTGAAAATACAGCAGAAGCCAACAGGCTGGACCGGACACACTTTGCAGCCTCAATTCTTCCATCAAATCAGGTTGGAACAGAAGGTCCTTTGTGGGCCTGCCACATAGTGGACCCTGTTTTCTGGTCATCTGGTCTTGCTGGACACTACTGCTCTTTAGCTCCTTTATCTCGCAGTCTAATGCTATCCTGACCATTGCCCTTGACTCTCTGTGATTTAATTTCTTCCCCTGGTTATACATCTCCACCCAGGCCCCATGTTTGAACTGTAAACTGATTTCTCTTCCAAGAAACCCATCTGAGTTTGATTATTCACCCTTTCAACATCTTACACTATAGCAATTACTTCCCTGATGTCATTTCATTCTTAGAATACTGAGTATTGAAATTTAAAAGAAAGGGGGAAAAACACCTATTCACTCAGGGCAGCTGATGAGAACAAGGTGTGTTTCTGGGTACTGCTCTACAGGGGATGTGTTACCTCTGAGTTGGGAAGACAGGGATCAGTTTGAATAGATACTGCAACAGCAGCATTCGATCTGTGTGATGTGGTGACGACAAAGGAAAGAGAAGGAGGACAGGAAAGACCCATCTGACTTTCAGCCACAGCTGAAGGGCAGAGAGCAGAAGGCTGGAAACACAGGATCCTGCACTTGCAGGAGAAGTACAGGGATTAGAAATGATGTCAGAGCCATCAAATTGGTCTTGTCACAAGCCGGATAGAAAATGTTCCTCCTTCTAGCTCCTTCAGATGCCAGTCTTATACTGCCCTTCACTCAGGAGCTTCCTATTCTGTTGTGTTTGTTTTGTTTTACTAGGCTAAGGTTTAAACCTAAGACTGAGCACATTCTAAACCATGCTAAGCAAGGCAGCAAGTACCTGGGGATTTTTAAAAGTTGTGAAAATCTGAGATGTGGTCAAGGCGGAAACTACAGGGAGATGCATAGCTTTCAAAGAAAGAGACAAGAGAAGTTAGTTCAAGCTCGAGATGTCTCCAAACTATTCGAAATAAGTATGGAACCGAAGGGCAAGTTAGGTAGACGGTAATACACTTCAGACTAGGAAACTGTGTGCAGTTGATAAATAACTGTAAAAACTGGGTTCTTTGAAAATTCTAATGAGACAAAGGTTTAGAAGAATGAATCAAGGGGAAAAGAAAAAAAAAGAACAATTACAAATTAAGAATGAGCAGTAGCATTTATACAGCGAGGATTAGGCAAGCCTAAGTCAGTCATTTGAAAGTCTGGGCGAAATGGGCAATTTACAAACAATGCAAATCTTATCAGGGAAATAAGATAAACGACTGAGGGAAAATTGGCAGGTTGTCAAAGAACTGGTTCCCTTCCCAGCACAAGGCCGATCCCAGGCAAATTCAAGGACAAATTGTTTTCAGGACTCAATAAAATGCCTTTGTTATTTAAATTGCTGCTGGGCGGAGGGTGAGGGAGAAAACTGAATGGATTTTTAAAAGCCAGGATCACATTAAATGCAGAGCTGGACAGAAAACACCCCTCCCACAGCTCCTTCAGACCTCAGCCTCTCATTAGCCTTTCTTTCACATGCTTTCTGTATTACTTTGAAATGCTGAGTTTTGAACCTCCGGCCTGGTACCTGCTAGGTAAGTGCTGGACCACTGAGCCACCCCTAGATTGTTTGTTTTTGTTTGTTTGTTTGTTTGAGATTGGGTTTAACCAAGGGGCCCAGACTAGCTATAAATTAATTCCCTCTGTAGCTCAGGCAAAGCTTGGAACTTCTAAAATCCTACCTCCACTGGGATTCCAGGCCTCTGCCATCCGGATCTGCTCAGTTCATGCACTGTACTTTTAAATTATGTCTTCATACAGTTTTAAAGCCAACTCTTTGAACAAAGTTTCTGTCTTGTACAACCTGAATAAGACGTCTTTCCATAATCTTAGCAAACTGTAGAGAATCCTGTAGATAACAATGTGGTTTTTAGGTGCCTCCTTATTTTTCCATGGGTGCTAAGGAGGAAAGGATCAGTGGGTAAAGCACTTGGCTGGCAAACACAAGGATCTGAGATCAAGCCCTAAAATCCACACGAAAAGCTAGGTATGGTGGTATGCACTTGCAGTCTTAGTGCTGAGGCAACAGAAACAGGTGGCTTGATGAAGCTTGCTGGCCAGCTATTCTAGCCTAATTGGTAAACTTCAGGCCAATGAGAGTCATACAAAGTTGTTCTTCAGTTCTCTCTCTCTCTCTCTCTCTCTCTCTCTCTCTCTCTCACACACACACACACACACACACACACAAACACACACACACACACACACACAATTGTTTATGTAAGACAAAAAGAATGAGGAGGGGTTGAGAAGGTCTCCCACCATGTCCATTGTTATTTGAAATAGTTCTGAAGGTCCCAACCAAGTAATTTGAAAGAAAGAAGATGCCTTGCTGTGTAGCCTTTTCCTGTTTTAAAACATTCATTGTGGAGAGAAATTAAGACTCAGTAATTTCTAAAGGCTCATCAGGACCAATAAAGTTTTAAAGGTAAACTCCTTAAAACTCAGGAAGTAAACTCAGAAGTCTCAGGAAGTCTCTGAAATTGACCCCTCCCTATTCAAGGTTCTATAAGCAGTAAGAGCTTCAGACTAGCCAAGGTTCCTGGAAGACAACTGTTGAGCTGCCTGCAAATTATTCAGATCTCTAAATTCCCAGCTCTTTTGAGCTGTCACAGCTTGTGCAACTTCCTTTGAATTGTTCCTGTTTCTGTAAGTAAATGCTCATCTATATTCCTCTAAATAACTCTAGTCTTGTTGGCTTGCTGGATTGAACTTCAGGGTGTTTTTATTTTGATCTGTCATTGGCTTCATATCTGGGGCATATACTTTGGTTCATATCTTCTTAGAAATGGTATTGTACAGCATTGGTATACACACACACATGCAGAAATGCAGACACAGAATACTAAAATTGTTAAATAGAAAAAAACCCTTTTGACTTTAATGGGAGAGTTAAGAAGGACCATTTTAAAACAGTTGTGATTTAAAATGATAGAATTAACACGTACTCTTTCCTGTCTTTACTTGCTTCAATCTACGTACACAGTAGATAGAGGATACTGCATACATTCATAACAGTCAAGAAAGCAAAAACAAATGGATGCTCTTCTCATGTAAACCACATTAAATTTGTGAAAGATGAAAAAAAGATGATTTCAGTTTGTGTAAGGAAACCACATCCTAAAGCAGAAAGTGCTTATGTGGGGGTTCCACACTTGCAGACACAAGGAATAGGAGTCTTGTGGTAGACTGGAACAGCAAAGTTGGATGACCGTCTAGCATCCTGCACCAAGTACATGGAACTTTGGGTCAGGCAATAAGCACAATGCAATCTTCTCTAGGAGTCCCGGGACAGTGAGCATCTAGTGTGTAGATGAACCTCCCAGGACAAACAGTACCTTACTGTGTGAGAAGTCACTGGATCCTCCCTAGACCTCCCTAGACAGAAGATCCCATAGTCATACCATGGTCATCTGTAGACATCAGAAACTCTCACACACCTGAAAGAAGCTGACACTTGACAGAGAGCTGCCAGACACACCTGGCCTGAGAAAACAGACTTAACAGAGGGTAGGCAGAAAATGGTTTCCATGAAAATGCAGCAGATATGGAGATCTTGGAAGTAAGATGGTGGTCAAAATTAAAGCAACAGAAAACAAAAATCTCTTAAGTCAATACATTGGCTGGAGATCTGAATTAGACAGACTAGCATGCAGCAAACTACAGAACTGACTGTGATCTGAGCATGGGAATAAGCTCGACCCAACTCAGAGTGGAAGTTATGGCGAATGAGTGGCCAATAGGATTGGGAAGAAGCCCAAATGGAACTTAGTTTTATAGGTCATATTTTAGGATTTTGTGCGTGTGTTTTTTTTTATCTTAAGCAAGTTTAGAAAAGTATTAACATCTGTTAACTCTAAGGATTGAAAATATGGAACCTGTTAATAGTATCATTTTCTTTACCTTTGAGTTTTTTCAGAATTGTTTTATAATTTATGTTTTATGAGAAATGGAGGGAACTTTGGGAAAGTATATTTTCCTGCAAAGAAATGGAGGAATGGGTTAGAAATTGGAGCGGACTGTGGTGCTAAAGAAGACCGCTGTGAGGGTGACTGCAGAGATGACCTGGTGGTTAGAGAGACTGGGGGGCAGGCAGGGGCCCCACTGAAGGAACTGAGATAAAGAAATTCAAGAGATGGTGTGCAGGACACAACATCCCTAGAAACCTTCCACAGTCTTCCAAAACAGCACTGCACCCTTCCCCTCATCCCTCTAATCCCAGGACCTGGTGTCCAAACACATGAGCTGGGTGGTACATTTCACATTTACATCATTTTATGTTTTGTCATGAGAAGATATTTCTTTTCCCACTCAGAGCATAGAGGAAACCTTTGCTTTGCACCTGAAGAAGGTGTTTTACCCTTAGGAGCACCAGTGGAGAAGAGATCAATTTCTATGGATTTCAGGGCTTGTTGGTGAAAATACAAAGCAGTGTGCCCAAGACATACTCCATTCCTTCAGCGATGGAGAATTCAGTCTCCACTGGAAACTGGACAAAGTGCTATGCACCTTGTTGTTAAATCAGGCTAATTGAGAGATTGTCGTAAGTCTGGTAAAAGTCTCCTTTTCTCATGTAAATCTTACAAACTGTAGCAAATGCACACAGCACCCATCACAATCACTATATAGATAAGTGTTTACGTCTCCCAAAATTCCCTTGTACCCCTCAGTTGCCAGCTTTTCACCTCACCCCAGATGCTTGCAACCACTGGTCTGGTTTCTCAGGTTTCTGACTCTCCAGAGCATCTTGTGGGTGGGGTTGCATGGTGCGGCCTTTTCAGTTTGGCTCTTGTGTCTCCATTGACATGTGTGCAGTTCACCTGTTTCCTCTGCCTCAGTGATTCATTAGTTTTCCTTGCTAAGTGGAATGCCATCATCATTGAATTTGTATTCCTTCCACCTTGGGGAGGAGGGCAGCATTAAATAACACCACATATAACCTTCCTGCACAGGTTTTGTATGACTACAAATTTGTATCTTTCTTGGGCCAACACCAGGTCAGATGAAGGAGTTCTGTGGTATGTTTATGTCCATATCTGAAGTGCCTTCTCTTGGAAGGTGACTCTTCTATGAATGTGGGATCTATAAGGTGAAAGAAGGCATGACGCCAGCATTTGGGAATAAAATATCTCCTTCTGCCTTTGTAGCCCTTCCTCAGCCTCCACCATACCAGCTCTGACTGTGTTCCCTCAACTTTCTTATTGTCAGGTTCCTGATGGGATTTGCCAAAGGAATGTGTAGATGGAGCTGGGGTAGAGAAAAACTAGCCTAGACCTTCCTTCTCCTACACTCACGTCTGTGTCTTTCCTCTTGGGCATAGCACTGGTACTCTCTGAGACGCAAACTCCCTTTCTCCTTGTTTCTTGCCCCTGCAGATTCAAGAAAGAAATGGGCGTTCATTCTTGCTCATCTCTGGTGAGTCGCCATCCTTACAAGCTTCTCTTAAATCTCTGTCCACATCTCTCTGAAAGGTCTTTCTATGAAAGTCATTGGAGCCGTCATCCATAAGGTGTTTGCTGCCTGCTGTGACTCAGAGGATCTGTGTAGGAAAACAAATGCTTAAGAGCAGGACCCTTAACATTTCCAAGGTGAAAAGAACTCTGAAAACTAGACTTTAGCCAACCAATATCAACTGTGTTGTTTGTGGACATGGAGAACAGATTATGTCAACCAACATGAGGACTGAACAAAAGAGTAGGTAATGAGTGGAAGGGCTGTGTCTTTGTGTGTGCTGTGGTCTCTGATCAATTGAGTTATTTCTGATTGGTCGCTATTGCTAAAGAGCCTCCCAACTTTCTCCATGTGCTGGACCAACTGTTTCGTGATTGTTCTGTTGAGCTCTGTGATGATCGTGCCTACTCAATGGCTTTGTTTGTCTCCTTTGTTTGTTTGAGCATGTGCTGAGCAAACAACCAAGTAGACAGACTTTCCCACCCCTCTGCCTGTTACACTATCCAGATGCCTGTTCTTTCCTTCCACTTGGTTCTAGGGCATGTACTTGGGTCATCAGGCTTGCTACTTCAGACCCAATTCACCAGCTACATGTCTGTTTTTATGAAATTAGAAGTTGGGATATAGGTTGAATAGTCTTCAAAAACATTGATAATATAGTATGTAAAAGTCTGGACTGATTTAGGTCATGTTAGATACAGATGAAAGAATGCCCTTCTTGTGGGCATGATGGTGAACACTTGCAATTAGAGCTCTCTGAAGACTGAGGGAGGAAGATTGTTCTGAGTTCAAGACCAGCCTGGGCTATAGACCATGGCTTTGTTTCACAAAACAAAACAAATCAAAAGAAAACAAAAATAAACAAACAAACCAAATCTTAAACGCCCTTCTATGAAGATTGGGAAAGATCAGCATTGATGATACAGTTATTGTTTTCTCTTCTTTTCCTACTTGAAAGTTGGAAATCTGAAAATTGGTTGAAGTTGATTAAACTCAGAGAGTCAGATCCTCCAAGAAATTAGAGCTGGAGGAGCTGGGAAGATTCAGCTCCCTCATGAAAAGCTGAAGCCATCTGTTGTGTGCCCACGGGTATGGCACGTATGTGGTAGAGGGCTCCTCTGCTTCCCAGTTTTTCACAGCAAGAAACAGGGTGCAGCAGTAAAGTAATAGAACTTACTTAAAAACTCACACTAACAGGGAATTCACTCTATTAGAATATGGAAAATACTGTCTGTGGTTTTCTCTCTGGGGGTGAAGTTGTTGGAACTTTTTACAGTTCGCTTTATATCTGAATATTTTAACATACCACATGTGCATACGTTGCATGCACATATTCAGTGTTTATAATTACTAATGATTTAGAAACAGACAAGAGTGTTTGTTTTGATTTTTAACTTGATAGACAGTAACAGTTCTTAGAGATCGCAACCTTTGACTTAGAGGGACTTAGTCTAGAATTCCTTTGTTCCAGCTTAAATGGAAAAGTCCCTATCCCCAGCTCAGTTCTAAGAGGCTGGTCTCCTATTTGTGGGCTATTTTGAAGGCCATGAAGCATTTAGGAGGTGGGCCTTGCTGGTGGAAATAGAAGGGACAGGCCTTTGAAAGTTGTGCCCTCCCACCCCCGTTCCAGTCTGCCTCTTGTGCTTCCTAGCCCACACGTTCCTACCACTCCACACTGGACTGGTACACCACGTCTTCTGCACCTACATGTACTGAAAACCGTCTGAAACCATGTGAAATATCTTTCCTCCCTTAAGCTGTTCTGTCAGGCACTGTCACAGAGACCAGAAAGAAAGCTGACACCACTGCACTCCTTCGTCTGTGTATTAGAATGAATTTCTAGGTTACTTCTCATGTCCAGGTCTTCATCTGAAAATTTGGGCCAACAAATATTTTCTTCTGACTGCTGTGCCATTGCCTAATAATTCAAGCATTCGCTTCAGTGTGTGGCAAGAATGTTAGCACTCTGCAACTGCAAATCACAGGCCTAGAAACTACGAGCACCCCTCCTCACACACAATGCAGTTTTTATTCATTTTTAATTATTATGTTAATTGTATAAATATTTTCTCTGGCTTAAATATGTTCCAACTCTGATTGCTATGTCTCTTGCCCCCATTTTCTATAACCACTTATCAAAATCACTTGCCTCCTTTTCCATATAAAATGGTTAATAATTGTTTCCTCCTGTTGCTATTGCCACACTGTGAGCTCCAACCTTCTTCTCAGCTGCATGCCAGGATGAGGCACTCATCCATCCTTCCTACACTAGCAGCATTTTGTTTTTGCCCCTTCCCCTCACAGCCCCTAGCAGCTGGTCGTCCTTGGCTAAAGTGTTACACCATGTCTCATATGGCATCCCTTACCTCTAACCAGTGCTTGTTGCACACAAGTTGCTGAGCCACTGTTTGATGCAAGAATGGTCTAGAAGCCTTCTCAAGATTCTCAAGACCAAATCTTGAGCTGGGCATGGAGGACCATGCCTATAATCACACACCTTTGGATGCTGGGTTAAGGAGAGGGAGGGGAATGCCCTACTACTCTGGATGCTGGGTTACATTGGGGACACATAAACACATTGCCCAATTCAGGTAGCTTTCCTCTGTGAAGAAGCATCTCAACTGGAAGCTGCCCTCCCTGTCTTACATCTAGCTCAGGCCTGGCTTGTTTCCCCACAGGGCAGAACCCATCCTCATGAGCTGACACTGCAAATGTCTACCTATTCTTTGAGTTTGTTCTTATAATTTGGATCTTTAGAGAAAATCAGTTCTGCATTCTTCCTTTGTTCCGATATTTTCATCTACTTTGGTGAGTGTCTTTTTAGAAGGGAGCAGAAGCCTTTGCATCATTTACTCTTGCTTACCCTTGTTGGCTGCACGGCTCCATCTAAGCTAGACTTCATGGGTGCCTGAAACCTGCAGTCGGGTCAGACCTGAGAGTAGAACAGAAGCATTCAAGTCTTTGTATCTGATTGAGATCCATTATTTTTATATTTTATGTTGTACAGTGGCCTAAGAGAACACTATACTTGAAGCTGAAATCCTTAATTTGAAAACAAATGAAGAAATAAATAGCTCATGCAGCTGAAGATGCAGATGTGCCCGGCCTCCCTGCTCTCCTTGGAGCAGCATCTGCACCTTGGATTCATACTGAGGGGTTATGTCAATTCCTGTGGGCAGAATCTGCCTGAATACAAGGCAATATCTCGAAATGAGACAACACAGAAAGAGTTATACTTTTCTATAAACTTGTTTATTGGTTTTCTGAGAGGCAGCCAGATGGGGGTAATTTACTGAGTTAAATAGATTCAAGCTTGATGAACTGCCAGCTCTCTTCTGCTCATCTTCCTGCCTTCCTGGAGCACCCTTACAGCCCCACCCCCTACCCCTCTCTGTCTTATCTTTCTCCCTTGTATTTATCCCAGGGAGAGATGACATATTTAACAAAATATGTTTCATTTGTCTGTGGCTTTCCATGTTGGTGGGTGGGAGAGCTTGTCTAATTTTCTTAGTGTAAAATTCCCCCCCAGCACTTTAAACAGTGTCAGGTATATAACTAACACTCAGATCAGAACTAAGAAATGAATGAATGAATGAATGTCTCTGTCAAGAAATACCCAGAATGCAATAGGCTCGATGACCAATATCTTATTTATAGTGGTGGATGCCAACTGATTATTCTGGCGATCTCTAGAATTAGGTTGGGTAGCAAGGATGTCTATGGCTCAGTTCTGATGTCAGCCATGTTGCAGTAGACAGATCCATGCTACCAATTTTTTTCTTATGATTCCAAGAGTGCAACCTTCAGTATAAATCATTTTCTGTATATTAGAGTTTGGTGGGTGTGAACAGGTACAGCTAGATTAAACCTCAACAGATGTACCTGGCATCAGCCTATTGGGTAGGAGCTAGTACACAAAGGGTCCGGTAGCCATCTTGATGGTGGGACTTTCTACGAAAATATTGTATCCGATTCAGAAGGTCTGTGTGTAGTTAGTCTGTCCCTACTCCATTCCCATGTTTGTGATCTTGATTTTTCCATCTTTTCCTGGGCTTCTGTCTTTCTCTTGCCTAATGAGGTTACTACTCACATGAACTATCTTATTGCAAGCTTTGCTTTGGGAAAAACCCAAATGGAGACAAGCAGAGTGTAACAGTTGACACTGAGATAGGAGATAAAAAGATTTGGGAATTATGGGAACATAGGAAGGAAAAGGAGCCCCTTACCCTGCAGTCTGGTTGAAGCCACTTACCTACTGAAAATCATGGATTCTGCCACAATCAATAACATTCACTTGGTGCTCTTCTCTTTCCCCAGGAAGCCTTCTAGGAATCTCACCAGAAAGCTGTCCACAACAAAGGACATGACCTAACCTCTTGTGCAAACTCATTGGCTTCTGGTTTTACTTTATAAGATGATAATCCAATACAAGCCACTCCTGGGACTAGCCTAAGAGTTCACTTTCCAAAAAGAGAGTGAAAATGGGGAAAACATTTCTTAGCATTCCTCTAAAGATGTAACCTGAGAGCCACCAAAATAGTATATATGGACAATGCCAAGACACTTAATGACAGCTCTCCCTCTTTCTCTCCTTATCAAAAATGTAAGGCTGGAGAGATGGCTCAGTGGTCAAGAGCACTGACTGCTCTTGCAGAGGAGCTGGGTTTGATTCCCAGCGCCCACATGGTGGCACACAACTGTCCCTAACTCCAGTTTTATGGGATCCAATACCCTCTTCTAGCCTCTTTGGGCAACAAGCTTTCACCTTGTACACAGAGGAATGAAACAAAAATTTAAAATGACACATCTTTACAGTTACATTTGAACAGAGAATGGGGAGGAACCTCCCTATGGCAAGGAGATTCAGGACTCTATCCGTATTAACATTCTGAGCTTCACTGTGTGTGCCAGAGCCTGTGATACTGGGTATATCATTTTGGTATAAAATAGTTCTGAGGTGGCAATCAGGGGCAATTTTTGTTTTGTTTTGTTTTTGTTCTTGTTTGAGTATTAACACGATTAGCAAAACCTTTGCCTCTCCTCCCTCTTCTTTGTTTTCCCTTGGAGAGTTGAGAGAATCCTAAGTCTGGAGTAGCTCTGCTCTGGCCTGTGTCCTTGTTTGTCTTTGCTCTTACTTCTCTGTGGCCGACTTTTGTGGTACATAGGCGTGCACCACATACATGCCTATGGGAAGAGAACACTGATTACGGATCAGTTGAGCCTCCTCCAGCACCTGAGATGATTCTGTTCTTGGAGTATTGACTCTGTCACCAACATTTCCCCACTCTTAAAAACCATGTTCTTTAAACCATGTTTCATGGAGCCTGTTTCCAAAGTTTGTGGCTTGTTTCCAAGTTTTTGATGATCAGAAGAAACAAAAGGAAAAACAAAAGCCTGTGCTCACTTAGATCTGAAGGACTTTACACCAGATTCAGACAATGGAGACCATAGAGCCAAAGTGAGGTCCTGCATCCCTCCTGACTCAGTAGCCCCTCCTGTCTCCCTGCTTATACACAACCATGTGTCTTTGATAAGGTTCACTCTGTCTCAAAATTGAGCTTTGAAAAAACATCAAACCCATACATTCATGCTTGTCTAAGACTGTAGGAAGGGGGTGCATTCTTAAATCCAGAGGGCACCTGCTCTGATTGGTTGCCAGTAATGGGCCCTGCAAAAACAATGCTATATCACTGATTTATTTTGTGCCTGTGTGTGTGTGTGCTCTCCATTTAACATTGTTATTTTACTTAATTTAAGAAACACGATCAAATATTAAATATTGTGATTTGTCTTTCCTTTGCTCCTCACTCAGCCATTTGGACCTGATTCTTTCAAGATTGTCTTGACTCTTTCCAGTAACTGAATTATTTGTAATGATGTGGCCCAGCCTCTGAAATGCTGGCCTTAGATGCAGACCACAATGCCCAGCATAATACATATTGTAAAAAATTATTTTATTTACATGTATTAATTATGCATGTTAATGGAGTTGAACATGACATTTCCACATTTCATTATAACATGAAATGATTAACCCAACTTCCCCTTATCCCTCTGCACATACATCCTTCATGGTCTCTAGTAATCATGATTCTTGACAACTGCTGTGGTAGGGTTGTTTCCTCCAGGCTTAACATGAGCAGCTGTCACCATGAAGCAGAGTTGCTATGGTGACCTATGGACTACCTTAGTCTGCCTTCATAGGAACAGAACAAAGCACAGTGATATCTAGGTTGTGGTAATAATAACAAGGCTGCTGATATTATCTTGTGGAAGGAGGAGGAGGGAAACCAGACTCTTACCTGAGATCCTGCCCCAGCTTCACATGCTCTAGGGATGCTAAGAGGGTATAGGAAGTGGAGAGCATGTCATGGGACACTTTAGTGATGCAGCTGCTTGGGTGATTGACCAGTCACGCTGCAGTGGGAATTTTCAGTGGTTCACCTGTCCTTGAAGCAAACATGCTCCTATAAGGAACTCTACCGAACTTGTTGATTCCCAAGATGCTCTTGGGTAAGACCGATTGTTTGGTCTGTCATTGTTTCATGTAGGCTGAAGAGACGTTTCTGTATGTCTGCTTACAATAGTCACACAGCACCAAGGCAGGATAGGAGCTCAGAATACAAGGTCTAGGTGGCTACAAGATTGGCCTATGAGGAAAACATGGTGGCAAGGAGGATGGCTGGAAAACCCCTATGCCAAGATCTTGGGCAGACACAGGGATGCTCCAGAATGTCTGGAGGTCATCTGTGGCACATTATAATACTAAAATTTATAATCCTGAATCTGGATAGTTTATTATATTAAGGAGACTTGCGATGTTGTGTGGATGTGAAGGCGAGGGATGGAAAGGAAGGAAGGAAGGAAGAAACACACATACATGGGTAATATGCCCATAAACCCTCCTGGATCTTATGCAGATCTTTAGTGCAAAACTTCTGTCTTATCCTTTACATTTTACCAAGGAACCTTTGGTCTATCCTATGCCTTTACCTCCATGCCCAAGCTTTTCATATACATACATACATACATACATACATACATACATACATGTGTGTGTGTGTAAAAAGATATCCAATTCCAATATCGTCATCATCCTCTTCCTACACCATAATCTAAATACCAACCTAAGATTCACGAGGTACCAAAATGATCAATTATTTTCATTTAAAGTATGAAATACAATGTATATGGCAGATTATTTTAGAATGGAAGAAGATGAAGCTTGATGAAAACATACTTAGTAATGCTTAGACTGATTTAAATTGTTCCTCAGATCATAATTACTTTTCCCTTTTCTGACTATAAGAAAGCTATCAAGAGGAATCTTACCCAATCTGAGGCATCTAGAGTCCAGGTCTGCTGGATTATTTGGACACATGGAAAAGGGCACACTGACTGGGATGGATCACGAAGATAATGCACTAGGAAGGAGCCAGAGGCATGATGCAGTGGGAAGTGATGCATAACTGGGTTTCCGTACATAGAGATCTCCTACCAGTGATATTAATGTCAACAGTTTACTTTAAAGCCCATGATTTGGAAGCTGGAATTTGGAGTAATGCTATAAATTGTGGCTGTGTGCGCTTTTGCCTGGGTTGTATATTATAACTACCCTACATGAATCTGAAAAAAAAGGAAAAGAAAGAAAGAAAGAGAGAGAGAGAGAGAGAGAGAGAGAGAGAGAGAGAGAGAAGAGAAAGAACAAAAGAAAGAAAGGCAGACAGAGGTATAAACAATCCCTAAACCATCATCACCGAAAGGCAGCATCTGCAGTCTGCTTCTTGGGTAAAATTAAGGAGTAAGGAGTGTCTTAGTTACTTTTCTATTGCTGTGTAGTGACAGCCTGACCAAGGCAACTTCTAAAAGGAAGCATTTCATTGGAGGCTTGCTTGCAGTTTCAGAGTGAGTCCATAGCCATCATGGTAGGGAGCACGGAAGCAGGCAGACAGACAGGCACAGCACTGGAGCAGCTGAGCACTTTCTTCTGATCCACAAGGATGAGGCAGAGAGAAGTAACTGGAAATGGTTTGGACTCATACTTCCTAATTCTTCCCCAATAGTTCTACAAGCATTCAAACATGAGCCTATGGGGACCATTCTCATTCAGTCCATCACACACACACTCCCTACTACCCCCAACCCCCGCAAAGGCCCGTAGCCATATTCCAAGGCCATTATCTGCCCACCTAGTAGCTTACTCCATTTATCACCTGAAAATACTTAAGATCTATCTTGTCTTATAAAGGCTCCTTGAACCACTGGGACCTCTCCAGCTACTGCAGTTTTGTGCAGTTGCCCTGTCTGTAGCCCCGCCTCCCATTCTCTCAGAATCTAATAACATCACTCCACTGATTTTTTTTTAGGGTGGGATGTCGGGGGAGGGCTCAGGGCACTGATAACATCCACACAGCAAATCTCCTGGGCTGTTTCTTTCTGTCTCCATCTTACTAAACGTCTCTGCAGCTTTCCATGCAGTTAATCACTCCCTCAGCTCTGAGATAAGAACTGCGCTTGGCTTCCAAAACTCAGGGATTCCTTTCTTTGCCTCCCCCCTTTTTTTTTATGCTGTTGATTCCTGTTCTTTGGTAAAAGGGACAAGGCCCCAAGGCTTCAAGGCTCCAAGGCTCCAAGGCTGGGGATTTGAGCTTCTTCTTTGGTTATATTCGGTCTCAAGTGACTTGATTCATTCCTGTGGTTTCTTATCTATGAGCTGACATCTCTTCATTTATATCTTCATCCTGGCCTCTTCCCTCAACTGGAGACTAGTGTTTTCAATTGACTTTTGGGCATCTTCATTTGGATGTGTCATATACACACCAAACTGAACTGCTTAACACTCCTCTCCTGATTTTTTTTCTTGCATAGTCTTAAAAGTAAGTGAACTCATAATGTATTCCTTTCCCAGCCTTTGAGATCTTAAAACAGCAGCATGATGCTTCCAATTGCTTGAACTCCAAACTTGAGTGATTCCTCCCTTTTTCTCTCCCTTTGTCCCTCTTTCTTGCCTCCCTCCATCTCCAGTCATATGTCCTTTAATGACTGGGGGACACCGTGACCATTACAGAGGGCACTTAATACAAAGCAGGATAGCACCAGCCAATCACTGGGTACTGCCCCTTGACACAAGCAAGAAATGTTGTAATGCAAGATGTATGAGGCTATGCTGGTATGACAGATCACACTGTCTTCCAGAGAACATTTTTAGTACACAGGACAGGATAGAGATACAGACCACAGGGAGATAGATCCTCAAAGCAGCAGCAGTCATCTGTTATCACTGAGAATTATGTACTGCACATAATTGTGTGTGGTTAGCTTTCATAGATCTCAGTAGGTTCATTGCTATCAGTATCATTCTGACTTTACGATGGATACAATGTCACTAAGCAAAGGAAGTGTGTCGGCTCCAGTCTTGTAGGACTACTGTGTATGGTGTTCATCTTTCATTGGAATGTCATTACGTTGCATTGGTCTCTCCAACCCTTTTCTTACCCCTCTCCCTACACCATCTCTCTCTAGATATATCCCCATAAAGTCTCTAGATTCACACACACACACACACACACACACACATCTATAAATTTATATCAGCTCTCTCTTGATGGCATATTCCAAATTTGGCCCATTGTCTGTTGTTAGTATATGGCTTTCCTGAACTTTTCCACTAAGTTTATAAATATTCATTCCTTCTCAATCTCTATATAGAGCCAGGGTAGGAATGCCTGAAGATAATACCACTTCTATTCTTTAAAATGTTTCCCATGAGGTCTCTAGATTGTGTTCTAAATCTCCCCCAACTGATTACATAGCCCCTTCCCCCATAAACATGTCTGGTTTTCTCCGTGCTGTGACCCACACTTCTCCTCCAGGTCACTGTGCTCTAGGCACACCGAGACTGTACTTCATCTGCTGGGGGAGTCACTGACGTCCACTTTCTGCCTTTGCCAGCCTTTTCCTGTCTACTCTGGGCGGTCTCAGCTCTCACAGATCGAACATAGTCAGCCTCTGCTGGATCTGGTGGTGGGACAGAGGCTATCAGACCACACAATCAACAATGAAAAGATTCCTGTTTCAGTGGTGGTTTAAGTAAGTGAAATAAAGATGTAGAGCAGGGGTGGAGAAGGGGCTGCTTGGGTGTAATAATCTAAGAGGCTGATTGGCAAAGTGGCATTTGATTGACATCCTGAAAAAAAATTCGGAGAAGGGCACTTTTTTCTTCTTCTCTAAATTCTCAAATGACAGATTTGGTGAAGAACTGAGCCCCTAGCTTGGCTTTTCTGTACTTTGCTCAGCCTTCTTCTTCTCACACACATTTACCAATTCCTCTCAGTATTACAGAGCCTTTGAAATGATGCTTGGTACAAGTTAATGCTCACTGATGGGAGACCCTGACACTGCCCTTCTCCAAGATATGTTCAATTATAGGCATACGTCAATGAATGTTATCAAATAATGTTTTTTACTCCAGATTTATTTTCTTCTTGTCTTATTGCATTTTCTATCACTTCCAGAGTGATAAAAGAGATGGTATCAGACATGTGTCATCTTTTGATTTAGTGGATGCTGCCTGTGTCCTGGACTACTTGATGCCCGACCCCACCTGCCCTTGGAGGTTGGAAGTGAGGTGGTGCAGAGTCAAAGACACAGACTCCCACAGTAGGTGAGAAATGCTGAAGCAAGCTCATCTGAACGCTGCTGCAAACTCCTTTAATACTCTCCATCTACCCCCCATTGGTCCCAAGAAAGCATCTCTTCTAAACAGCAGTTCTTGATTGGCTAACATTGTCTGCATCAGCAATCCTTGGTCTCTGAGACAGTCCTCAATTAGGTCCTCCTGCAGGAGATGCCTTTGGAGCTGTGTGCCCACCATTCTTCCTACAGTCCTACATTTTTAGATTTTGACAGCCTAGTAGGAGCCAGGGTGACATTGTCTTGAAATTGTTGATCGTACCTCAGAGGATTCCCAGTATACTGTACTGTGCCAGTCTTAGGTTGTCCTGTCTTTCAGGATCTCACCCTTCATTGACAACAAGCCCTCAAAAAGATATCATTCCAGAGGCATATCACACAAGGGGGAGATGAGGAACTGCCCACATGGATCTCTGCCATCGAATCTTTGATCACTTCTTGGGGGGGGCACAGGCACAATTAGGATTTTTGAAAGCTATCAGTACCTGGATGGTCACCTTATTTATGGAGTGCTGCCTGCAGATATGCTGTACAAGATACTTAAAATAATTATTTGTATAACAATTCCTCCCACTATAGCATAAGTGGCTATCCATGGGAAGTCAAACAGCTTCTTACTTTCCTCAATAATCTGGCATCTAGGGAGAGCACAGATACCCTGGTCGCATTGAGGTTGGCTATGTTCTCCTTTAACAGCACAGAATAGCTAAGGAATTTGTCCGAACAGTTACCTTCAAGCTATTGAGCTAACTATTGTCAGGCTTCAGTAGTGTTATGTTTACCTAGCAAGGAGTTAGGTAGATTGAATGAAACCTGGAGTCCCATGCCAATAGAGACATGTCCCTAACAAAGGCCAACTCTTCTGCCAGTATGTTAATGTCTTGTAAAGTGTGGGTGGTTTGATAAAGATGTTGATTTAGTGCCTCCTGCACCTGTAGTGTCTCAACTGACTTAGATACTGCAGCACTGACAATCTCCACCATAGTGGCTACCTGGGTCAAGGCAATTGGCAATGCCTGCAATGATGGCCACAAGGATGGCAGGTGTAATACCAAAATCTCTCTTCTCCCAGTGTAGGGGTTGTAAGTGAATCTGGGCCATCAGAGTGACAGCATGAAAGTGGTCGATATTTACCATGGGCAACCAAATAGCAGCTGGTTCTCTGATCAGGATAACTGTTGTTGAATACCCCATCCAGCAGGTAGTCAGGAGACATTTCTCATTAAAGCAGTCAAGGCTGTCTCTGACAATGGAGGTATTGTTGAACAGAAAGAAAAAGGGAGACACAAGCTGGGGTGGCTTTCAAGTCAACCTGGCTGCCAATGGTAACATTCAAGGGGCTTACTCCAGTCCACATTTTCTCCAATCAGTTTATATGAAAATCTGTCCCAAGAGACTGCTGCTTTCTAAGAGAGTAAGGGGTGTAAATCAAGACAATTAGAGTGGCCACATAAATCCCAATTCCTCATAATGGGTCATAGATACCTTTGCAGCTGCCTAGCCCCTGCGTTTATGTAGAGGTGGTTGTTGCTGTTCTCCTACAAGTGGCAATACATTCAGAATGTCCCCAGAAAATACTACCCTAGCACAAAGCTTCACACATTCTGGGTCATAACACATTTATTTACTTTTTATTTCATTCATTAGTATCTAGTGAGTGTGTGATGCAGCAGAGGAATGCCACTGCAGATGTGTGAGAGCCAGGGGACAATTTTGTGGGCTCAGTTCTCTTTTTCCCACATTCACATGTTTGGAGGATCACACTCAGGTTATCAGGCATGAGCAGCAAGTACTCTTTACAAAGAATTACATGCCTTGGAAATACAACTTCCTATCTCATCAATGGGCTTCTTCCTCTGTAGAAATGAAGCAGGCATTGTTTCCTCTAATGCTGGGATGGTTCATCCTACTACAATGTCCAACAACCTTATGTCTTTTTCTGTGTAGACTACTGTAGAAAATATCTGAGGCTGATAACTTTAAAGAACAGAAATGTATTTTATTACAGTTATTGGAGAGTATCTGTTCTCTTCTCTGCTTCACCCCAATACCATCATGCCAGTGAATGCTAGAGTTTGGATCTGAAAGTTTATCCCAAGGCCCATGTGTTAAGGGCCTGCTCTCTAGCTTGGTGCCTCTGGGACATGCTGTATGCTTTAATAGATGGGACCTAGTAATAGGCCTTTGGGATACAGAAGGCATTTCTCCTGTGGGGATTAGCCCTATCATATGCTCCCTCTATGACATGCTGACTTGCCATGGGCCTAAATGCATTATGACTAACTGTATGCATATTTAAAAGAACAGAGCCAATAGAATAAATACATCTATTAAAAGGAGATTCATTAGATTTGCTCACAGGATATATAGTTCAAGTAATCTGACAATGACTGTCTCAAAACAGAAAGGCCAAGAACATGATAGTTGTTCAGTCTGAGAGGCCGAATGTCTGCAGTTCCAATGTGGTGCTGGAGGCCAGAAGGATTCCTGGAAAGGTTCTGGCTTTCAGTCTACATTGGAACCTGAGGCCATTGGATTTAAAGCTGGCTACAATAACAAGATAGATGAACTTGTTAGCTAGAGTAAAAAAAATGCAGGCAAACCTTTCCTTCTTTCATGTCCTTTTATCCAGGCTGCCATAAGAAGGTAAATCCCAGGTTTAGGATGGGTCTTCCTGCATCAAACTATCTCAGTAGGTGATTCTTTCATGGGAGTGTCCTGTAGTTTGAGTTTTAGTTGGTTCCAAATACAGTCAAGTTGACAAACAAGATCAGCCATCACATCAACTAGGTGTGGAGCCTCCAACACTCAGAGCCTACTCAGTCTTTTCTCCTTGTAAGTTGGTTATCTCAGGTGTTTGTTCTGGTAAGGGCACAATAACCAATGCAGTCATCTGCCACACAGGGATTCTGACAGACATTCAAATTGCCTGATGGGTGGGCATCTAGATTTCTATTGTACCCTTGAGCAGATTTGAGAATGTATAAACTAGAATGTTCACATCTGCTTTTGAATGTGGAAGGATAGAAAGCCTCTCTGTGCCTACTTTATAAATGAACAAATCAGTTATAGTACTATAAGAGAGCCAAGAGTCCTTTTCATAATGGTTGTGGGAAGGAATTTAAGTAACCTATGAGTACTGGCTGGTTTTGTGTGTGTCAACTTGACACAAGCTGGAGTTATCACAGAGAAGGGAGCCTCCCTTGAGGAATACCTCCATGAGATCCAGCTGTAGGACATTTTTTCAATTGGTGATCAAGGTGGGGGGGAGGAGAGGTCCATCCCATTGTGGATGGTGCTATCCCTGGGCTGGTAGCCCTGGGTTCTACAAGAAAGCAAGCTGAACAAGCCAGGGTAAGCAATCCAGTAAGCCGCGTCCCTCCATGGCCTCTGCATCAGCTCCTGACTCCAGGTTCCTGCCCTGTGTGAATTCCTGTCATGACTTTTTTTTAGTGATGAACAGCAATGTGGAAGTATAAGCTGAATAAACCCTTTTCTCCCCAACCTGCATCTTGGTCATGATGTTTTGTGCAGGAGGCAGGAATACAAACCCTGACTAAGACACTATGTGTATTCTAATGCTTGAGGCTTTGAAGTAAGATGTATCCATTGAGTTGGTGTTGTTCTAAAAGGAATGGGTTAATAAACTCAACACATATCTTGACCTAGCAAGTAGCTCAATTGTAGAAACATAACAAAATTATAAAAGCTATACAGAGAAAATAAAATATTGGATATTTTTATACAAATCTATTCTGACAAGCTTTTAAATGTAGGCAAAAATAGACAACTTTCTGGTAAACTGCAAATTTTACTCAAAATGAAATTTGAACTTCTTTCCATAATCATATAAAGAACTGTATTTATTTGTTGATTTTTTCTTTGGTATGCTGGAGATTTAACCCAGGGCCTCATGCATGGTAGACAGGGGCTCTACTATTGAGCTACTTGCCAGGTCAAGATATGTGTTAAGTTAAGGTACATTAAAAGGTCATGCCTACACAAAAACCTGTGTGTAACTGTTTGAAGCAATTTGTCTACCAGTTAAAACCTAGAAAGAACAACCACGCCCTCAAATGTTCAATGGACAAGCAAACTGTGAGTCATCCATACAAGTGAATAAATATATAAATGTTGAGTTAGTGACTAGCACAAGGAGTTCTTAAACGCATTTAGCTAAATGAAAAATGCCAACAGTAAGAGTCTATCCCTTCTCTGATTCACTTTGAATGACATTATGGAAAGAAAAATCTAAAAAAAAAAAAATGCAAAACAGATGGGTGGTAGCCGGTGGTTTGGAGAAGAGCAACTTTGACCACAAAGGAGTGAGAAAAGGAGAATTTTATGGTAATAGAATATTCTCTATGGTCTTAAGATAACATCATAAAAATAAACTTTAATGTAAACAGTTTAAAAAAGCACAGGGCAATGTGAATGTAGGTGATAAATATTGTGTCTCTGTCTGTCTGTCTGTTCTCACAAATACATTATGAGAGTACATATGCACATCAAATGGAGGCCAGAGGTCAGCTTAGGGTGTCATTTCTCAAGAGCCATCTACTTTGTTTTTGAGACAGGACTCATCACTGGGAGCTGAGGCTCACTAATTTCTCTAGGCTGCTGGCCAGCAAACTCCAGGGATCTCACTGTCTTTGTTTTTCTAATGCTGGGATTATGAGTTTGTACCACTGCTATGCCTGTTTTATTCTGGGGCTCTTGGAGTTTGAACATAGCTCCTCATACTTGCGTGGTTTGTAAATGGAACAGTTAGATCTGTGTGTTATGTATACAGCACCAAATTGACGAGGGACTGGAGGAAACAAGGAACCAGGCAAAGTAGCGTTGGGAAACAATGTTGAACAGATATGAAATTAAAGACGATAGGAGCTGTACGTGAATGTAATCTACTGGTCCATACTGGTCTAATAATGATAAAGCATCACTCTATCCAAGCTGAGGATCGTTCCATGCAGTCTTAGACATCCTCTGTTTCACACAGCTTCCCATTTTATGAACAATGTGCCTGAGATGATTAACTTATGAAGAGAAGCTTTAGAGGTGCCTGGGCAGATAGATGCTTTGGACTTCTGCTGGACATGCCAGATGACAGTGCCAAGAAGTGGGTGGCAAAGCAAACTGTTTACCTCATGGCATAGAAGCCAAGAGAAGGGAGAAATAGGAGAGGCTGGGGCCCCCAGTCCTCTTGGAGGGAACACCTCAAATGGGCTAAGGACTTCCTATTAGGTTCTACCCTCTAAAAGTTCCACCATCCCCCAGAAGCTTCACCTTGGAGGCTAAGATTTTAAGACACGGGCCTTTGAGGGACCCTACCCACACTGCAGCATCTACTACTGAGAACTACTGAATGACCTAGAAAGACAAAGACAAAGAAATTGTGGCTAACTAGTTAGTTAATAATGACCTCTTAACATAGGCTCCTTATTGACAAATGCTCCAAAGCTCTGCACCATGCTTACCACAGGGGACTGACTGAAGGTGTACACCAATTCCCTGTATTATCTGTGAGACTATTCTGTAAATGTGAAACTCTTCAAAATGTTAATCTTGCTGATTTTTTTTCTTGCTTCTCCCAGTAATGGTTTCATCAAGCTGCAGAAGAGAGTGCGGTGTGGGTCCTCTGCCCCAGATCGGCTGGCTATTGCACCCCAGTGGTCTCAGGATGCAGAGGAGCTGGGGAGCAGAATCTTACGGAGGTGAGCACGGTTGGTATGAATGACCCTGGAGACTATTTCAGAGAACAGCTTGCTTATTGAAATAGCAGGACTACTTTATATTCCTCAAGTCAGCAGGGTGGGGAAAAAAAGAGGACAGGAGAGGAAGTGCTGTACTGGGTGTAGAGGCCCTCCAAGCCTATCAGCTGGATCAGCAGATTGCCTGGCACGTGATTTCCCAGAAGCCAGTTCTCTGACACGGGAATAGCTTTATCATTATGTAGCCTCTGTCTTTATGGAGTTGAGTAGGTCCAAACCTGATTTGAGTAGGGAACAGAACCACCTGCTGTGCTGTCTGAGAGATGTTTGAGATATGGGTAATGCTCTACCCTCATCTGGCTTAGGAACCCACACTGGAGGATTTGCTTTAACTGCTCATGCAAGCCCCGTTACCTTTTCTCTCATTCTCTGGCCTGCCATTCTTGGAGAAGGTGGTGTAGTTCACCTTGGGAAGCACTCATTTACAGCTAACAGGGACAGAGATCCTCTTTGCCAGAGTGTGAAATCCACAGAAACCCCACTGCTCAGTGGTCAGCTAAGTAGCCCAGACCCATCAGTTGCCACAAGTTTGTGCAGGCTGTAGCTCCTCAGCACCCCATGTTCTTGCACACCTGGAAACGGCTTCAGTCAGCCATCAGCAGGCTAAGATGTAAAGTTCATATATGTTCTAGTAAAAAGTCAATTTCACCCTTCACCTTCCCTGAGCTTCCTCCCTGGGCCTTTCTAGAAGAGTGTTGGTTTGTGCCCTGCCCCTGTAAGCCCCTGATCCTGTGGTCTGTTGCCATTGCTGTTCACTGCAAAAGCACTGTGGGATTCCAGCTCAAAGGGAGACTGCATCCTCAAAACTTTCTTTAAAAAAGAAACTTTTTTTCTTTCCTGCTGGCCAACACCACCAGGAAACGTGAAAGCAAAGAAACCAAATACATGGACTTTGGTCAGCCACACTTTAGGATTACTGTCCTCATTCCTCCCTTGGTAATCTTTAAATTAAAAACAAATACATACACTTCTCTTAGTATTCTTAGCATCAAAAATAACACAACTCCCTCTTCTTTCAGTGTGGAAGATGAACACCTGAGTCAGCTTGTTACTAGAGATAACATTGTCCCAACAACCTACTGCAAACTTACATTTTGAAGTTGGAGTCCTTACTGTCCTTATTGCCCTAAAGTGGAAATTGATTCTCAAACCTTTGATCACTCTCTAACCTTAGAATTTCTCCTGTGTTCTTGCTTGGTGATTTTTTCCCCAAGCATCGTAGGTCTTCCATGGTACTGGAGGATGGTGTAGACTTGGTACATTTGAGCTGCTATCCAAATCTCTAAAAAGCTGGGGCAGGGTTTGGGGATGGGAAAGATTGTCTTTAAGCTTGCTCAGTTGGACTGCAGGTGGAGACCAGGGGAGGTCATGGAGGAGGAAGCTCATCCTGGAAATAGCTGTAGTAGGAAAAGCTATCTCTCATCATTAGCTACTGAAAAGGGGAGAATGGGAAATCACACAAGTTCACTACTGGAGCAGAGAAGTGATGCCTCCTTACCAGTGATGGATCAACAAGAGGAGACATGAGCTTTTAAATACAAGTCATAGAGTAGAAACCTTCATAAGGAAACACCTAAAGAAACAGGCAATCCTGAAGATTTAGTGACAGTTTTGATGAAGATATAGCCGGCCATGGGAAGGCATAAAGAGGCAAATGGGCCATGAATGAAAATAATCATACTGAAGGGAAGTTAGGTGAGCCGGTCTTTGCAGAATTTCTCATGTCCATGTGTCTTCAGAGATAAGAGTGTTCCTTTCCTTTGGGTGTAGGGTGGACATCTCCTGGATGAGGCTCTTGTGTACTTTCTTCAAGAGAAAATGGCAGGACAAAAGTCCAATGGTGACATTTCTATGTTTTCTAACCTGCTTCAAAGATCACCAAGGTCTCAAAGATTCCAGCCCATCTAACTTCCCTTCAGTCTGACTATCATCCATGGCCCTTTTGTCTATTCATACCTTCCCATGACTGGCCATGGATTCATCAAATATACAGAATTACCTGTTTCTTTAGATGTTTCCTTATAAAGGCACCCATACTACATCAAATACCACGGTGCTAATCTAGTAAGGCAGCATGCTCTCTCCTTTCACTGTGGTCCTGGGAACTGAACTTAGGCACATACACATGGCAGGCAAGCACTCTGCCTGGCTCTTTAAAAAAGACTCAAGCAGGCAAACTAACATTCTCCTGACTCAGACTTCTAAGTAGCTGGCATTACAGGCCTGTGTCCTATGCTTAGACATTTATTTTCTTAGTTGTCCACTTGGCCCAGGGTAGCAAGATGCCTGAGATGTGATACCTGATGTGGTATGTTCCTGGCTTCACAGACACCTACCTTCATCTTGTCCCTCTTGCCAGTATACCATAGCCTTATTGGGTCCTTGCTTTGCTAGGTGTGAGCATCCTGCCTGCTCAGGATCTCTGTCTTCCATCAACATCTGAACTGACTGCAGTTTTGCCTAGATTCTGAGAGTAGTATTATCCCCTACCTCCTATGCTATATTAGAGACATTAAAGGACCAGTTCCTTAGAAATCTGATGGGGTTGGAAAGAGGGTATAACTGGATTCACTGGTCTCAGATTCCCCTCTTGTTTTCAAAATAAGTTAGATTTTATTCAACAGCTCAGATATGTCTATTCTTCCTTACCATTAAACTTTTAACTACCTGTCTTTGGCTGAGCAGAGCCTTACACATCATGCATTTGCCAAGAGAATGAATCAGGTGTGATTGGCTTTCAAGATACTTCATCAACAGTTGTGAAGATGGCATGTTGCACAGAGACCATTCTTTCTTTTCTAGCTTTCTCCCAGGTGCACACCATTGGTTATCAAGTAAGGGGAATCCATATACTATAATGTTTCTCCTGCCCCTTACCTCAGACTGCACCAGACCCTGTTGTCTCACCCAGGGAATTAGGGAGAGACAATAACTCCCTTCCTTTTCAGGAGTCTATGTCTTAAGCCCACCTCCACAGCATCCGGTGGGGAAGATGTCAGAATAATCTGGCTGCACAGCCCGTCCTATGCCGTGGATAGAGAGCAATTCCTGGAGAAATGAAGAGGTTGAGGCAGTTTAGAGACCACAAAGAAAAAAAAAACCCTGCCTGTCACTCTGTAGCACTGAGCTATATTCGAATTTTATCGGGTGGATGTGATTCTCTTTGATCAGGTTGGCTGTTTGAAGGGATTTGGAGCAGAATAGATAATCCAAACTTTGAGCATAAATCAGGGGCTGTGGGCTGATGGATGCCTGGCACTTTCTTATGATAATGTGCGATTGGGAAAAGGCAGGGAGAATGCCTCAGCCTTATCTCTGAGCAGCAGCAGTGGGTAGGGGTGGAGTGGGGGGCCTTGAGTCCAAAGGGAAGGCGCATGGGCACATAAGTGGGGATTTATTTTTTTTATTATTTTTCTTTTTTATAAAAAGAAGAAGAAATTGTAAAATAGCTAAAACTGCTCCAGTTTGTGGCTGAAAATACAGCGTCTTAGAATTGGACAGTGACAAAATATCAACATAACTGCTAAGGCAGACTTAACCAGCAAGCCTCCCCCTGCTTATGTTGTGTTTGCCGTCACTGGAGTTTCAGAAGAAGCTGGTTCTGGAATCTTCCATCTGAAAAGCTGTTTAGTGTGAGTGAGGAAAGTAAAAGACTGTCATAGCTACCCTGAAAAGACCCTAACCTTGAAATCTGGGGTACCTATGACTGTACAGAGACATTCTGTACTAGGATGACAGGGGTGTACCCCAGTTCATGTACTGCACATGGAGTAATAAACCTCATGTTTTCTACCACAAAAAGGAGAAATAAATGGAAATTTGTGTAGTAGGAAACATCTAGACTATTATCTTAGCTTAATTGAAATTTTGTTTTGTTTTGTTTTGTTTTGTTTTTTTGAGTTAGCCTATGTAGCCAAGGCTGGCCCAGAACTCAGAGGCCTCTGTCTTTGGAATCTCAAGTGCTGGGAGTATATATGTGTACCACTATGTCTGGGTTATTGTTGTTGTTAACTATGCAGATTCCAAGGTCTGTTCTGGGCCTTCTAAATGGCCCCTGTCTCCTAAGAAGAACCCGTTTGCCTCTGGACGTGCATCCAATTGCATCTCTCCTCTCTTTTTAGGGAGATTGAACAGATGGAGGAGGGAAGGCATCAAGCTTCTGAATTAAAAGCAGTCTGCTGCAAACAGCTCCTTTGCAAAATTCTGGTATCAATAACCAGCTAATGTCCCAGGATATTTGATCATACTGTGAAACCCGAGATTGTATTATTTACTGAAAAAAAGAAAAACTGTTTCTAGTTGTGGTGAGGCTCAGCTTAAGCACACACCTTTAATCCCTCTGGCTGGAATACAGCCACACCCTTAGTATTCACGTTTGATCCCAAACAATGAAGGCAAAGTTAGTTTGTAGAAGGAAGCACACGTATTTAAAAGTGATGTCTAATTGAGTAGTAGACAAAGTAATGAATCAGAGAAAGATCTGGTGGAATAGGAGATGCCCAACTTTCATGAAGAGAAAGAGAAAAGGGAAGCTACTTGAGGGACAGTGCAGAGAGGGAAGAGGCAGTTTTACCAGAAGAGTTTTACAGAGACAGGTTGAAGAGAGAACAAGGGAGCACAGGTGAAGACAGTCAGAGAATGAGAAGGAGCCAGAAGGTTAGAACAGGCTGCCAGAATTCGTTTGAGGCCAAGCGGAGGAATTCAGTAAGATACTGAGAGAAGCTAGGTTACATCAGTCAGCTTGGAGAGGACTTTGAGTCAGAGCAGCTGAGTTGAACCAGCCAGCCAGAGCTCAGAAAGAACTAGGAAGGGGTGAGCTTATTCAGCAGTGAGTCTCAGAGGCTGAAAACTTTCAAGGCCTACGTAAGATTGTATGGAGGCTAGAAGCTTCCAGGACTGGCCTAGGTTATGAGACTGAGGCAGTAACCCTTGGAAATGACAATCACGTCGGGGAATAAAAGTTACTTTTATATGCTAATCTAGAAAACTGAAAACTAGATAATAACATTTTCCCTGCATTGTTCAGTTAGACATTTCCCTTCCTTTGAAAGAGAAGGCGCTGTTGGTTCTAAAATGAAATTTTGAGGGGCTTCTCATTTCCACGAGGTTGTCAATTTAGGGTTCAAAACAGAATCTTGGAAATGACAATGCCATTCTGTCCTACCACTAACAGTTTTGGCCTTTATCCAGTTTCTTTGTTAATGACCATTGGAGGCCATTGAATTCAGTTATGCAGCCTTTATATTTCAGAAAGTCTGTAGCTGCCAAGCTCAGGAAGAGATCTCTTCACATGTCTCCTGGACAATAAGTTAGTCTGTTCTCTGTTGTTATAACAAATTCCCTGAGACTGAATAATTCATAGGAAGGTTTGTTTTAGTATATTACTCTAGGGGTTGAAGAACTGAAGATGAGGTGGCCCCATCAAGGACGAGGACCACATGTTACATCCTACTGCATGATGGGAAAGCAGAAACGTGAGTACATGGGAAGAGAGAACATAGAAACAATTTCCTGAGTAGGGAAGCCATTCCTATGAGAGGAGCATTAACTCTTTTATAAAAGTGGAGCCTAAAGGACCCCAAACACCTTCCCCTTTGTTCTACCTCCCAGCCCCAGAACTGCTGCTCGGTGGCCAAGCCTTGAGGTGCTGTTTGCCAAGTTAAAATCATATTCAAACCATAGCAGGGAGCTCAGAGGACACTGTCCTCCACCACTTCCTCATCCCTGCATTGCTAGCTTGGTCACTCGGTTGGCTTCCTCCAGGACTGATGTAAGCAGAAGTTAGAGACTCTTCCAGAGTCCTGCCCTCCTGTCTAAGCAGCAGTGAGGAATGTCCTAACAGCTAACATTTATTGCCCACTTAGCACATGCAGACACCACTTCAGATGTTGGTGAATCACCTTGTAAAACCACAAAGGGGAAGAAATAACTAGATATAAAAAAATCTCAGCATATGTCCGCAAAGTTTAGAAAGTAACACAGAAATGGTTTAAAGGAAATAACTGCACTTGGAGAGATGTCTCAGCCATAAAGAGTGGTAGTTGCCCTGGCAGAGGACCAGGAGGTTCACGATCACGTGTACTGGCAGCTCCAGGGTATCTAATGCCTTTTCTGGCCTCCAAGGGCTTCCATGTGCTGCTGAGTAAAATGCATATTTTTTGATGTTGGGTGGAATATTCTGTAGATATATGTTTGGTTCATTGGATGCATGGTATCACTTAATTCTGAGATTTCTTTGTTTGTTTGTTGTCCAGACAACCTATTGGAGAAAGTAGGGTATTGAAATCACCTACTATTGTTGAGTTGGTGTTACTATGTATCTTTAATTCAAAAGTAGACTTTTAATGAAATTATATATTCCAGAATTTGAGGACTACAGGTATAGGATTGTAATGTCTTCTTGGTTAACTCTTCCCTTGACTATAATGAAGTGTCCCTAATTGTCTCTTTTGATTAGTTCTAGCTTGAAGCTTGTTTTCTCTGATTTTAGGATAGCCATGCCTGTTTACTTACCAATTCCATTTGCTTGGAATCCTGTTCTCCATTCTTTCACTCTTGGGTTCTGCCTATTTTTAAAGATAATGATGAGATTCTTATAGGCAGCAGAAACATGGATTTTGTTTCTTAACCCATTCAGATAGCCTATGTCTTTTGATTGGACAGTTGAAACCATTAATATTTAAAGTTACTATTAAAAAGTATGTTTGATTGCAGTAGTTTGTTTTGTTTTGCTGTTCGTGTTCTTGGTCATATTTTTTATTTCAATGATTATTGCCAAATTACATTATACCACTCATGGAGACAATACTCCCTACAAAAGCCATTGGCTGTCTAACAAAAATCCCACTATGAGGCATGAGAGACCTTCTTTCAACTTGTTGGTCAAGGGAGTCCAAGAGTCTCCCCAAACAAGAAAGGCTATTGCCATTGCCCTTGGTTGCCTCCCAGAAGCTAAAAGTGAATCTCTGTTGCTCAAGATGCTACTTATTTTGGACAGAGGACTAGGAAGATTTGAGCTGGAACTGACCTGAAGCTTGCTATCTGAAGTCTAGCTTTCACAGTCCCAGAAAGAGCTGTGCAAGATGCTTTCCTGAGGGAGGGAAACAGTCACCAGCCCTACTGCTGTGATGCCAGTGATCCACAGCAATGACCATCAAGGTAAGATAGCCCTGGAGGTGCATTCGTGACACATCCTGGCAGTAACCAACAGCTGTCTAACTGGATTCAAAGCCTGCTTAACAGGAGGAATACCATACCTGGTACTGTAAACCTAGCCATTACATGTTTCTTTTGAGACCATGGATCTTAGAGGTAAGCCTACTGCTACAACTTTCCCAAACCCGTAGAGTATAATTTGTAACTACATTCAGAATACTTATCCTTATAACCACAGATAAATGTAGCTTTCATCTCTTTTCTTCTTTTCCCAGCAAAAGACCATTTTAGAAAATCACAACTGGTCAAAATGCAAACAACAACTGACTATGGAGTGCCTAGCTCTAACAGACACATCTACATGTGACTCCTGCACCCAAGGCTCAGGGAACATAATAGAAGAGTGGGGAAAGAATGTAAGATACAGATGACCAGGAAGTTTCCTGTGATTTTTTTCTTCTTACCATGACAGGGAAACTGTACCATGAAATCTCAGCAGCATGGTTGCCTAAAGAAGACATGAACAACATCAGTTGTCATGCCATTATGGATGGAGAAAATCTTATGGGTTCTACTACTAGAAAAAGAGATTATCTTTCTAGATTTCTGGGCAGAAATTTAAAATTGCTGAGAGAAATAATTAACATTCCCCAGGGATGGGCTCCCTACTTTAATACCCAATATTAAGTGGCCTGTCCAAGAAACATTTAAGTGCAGACAACACTCAGTAAATTGCATGTATATGTGTGTGTATGTGTATGTATATGTATTAGCAATTGTTAACAAAGAGGAAGCAATAAATTGGTAGGTAGAAGGGAGGGGAGGGGAAACTTATATAATTATATTTTAAAAATCTTTTAAAGAAAGAAACCCATCTCTTTCCTTGGTAACTTCCTTAGTGTGTATGCCACTGGGACACATGCAGTTCAGTGGAAAATTTAAGCTTCAGAATAGCCCAAGGGAAATCATTTGTTCCTAGATTTCATCTTGGCTTATAGTTCTTCCTTCCTCCCTCCCTCCCTTCCTCCCTCCCTCCCTCTCTCCCTCCCTCCTTCTCTCCCTCCCTCCCTTCCTCCCTCCCTCCCTCCCTCCCTCCCTCCCTCCCTCCCTTCCTCTGTCTTCCTCCTCCTCCTCCTCCTCCTCCTCCTCCTCCTCTCTCTCGCTCTCGCTCTCGCTCTCTCTCTCTCTCTCTCTTTCTTTCTTTCTTGCTATTTTTTCACTTTACATCCCACTCACTGGCCTCACTCCTGGTTACCCCTCCCACAATCCTTCTCCCCACTTCCCTTCTCCTTCTCCTCTGAAAGGGTGGGGGCCTCTTGGGATTCCGCCATCCTGGCACATCAAGTCTCTGTGGGGCCATTGGCCTATAATTCTAATAAAGGGTTTCTTAAGATAGACAAAATTGAAAGAGTAGAGGGGCTCATGAGTAGCTAATGGCTAAGGCAGCTGAAACGGGAAGAGAAAACCATCCACCAGTTTCTACCAGATCTTTCCGTTTTCAATTCTGGAGGCCACAGTGTCATGTAACTTACAGGAAGTTAATAAAGGTCCCTGCTTTCATCTTGTTAGTGGCTGTCACTGGGGCCTCAGTTATGAACCAAGGACAGAAAGGAAAGATATCTCTTTCTGCCAAGCATGCATCAGGGAGGGAAATGCTGGGCACAGATCAGACACAGGAGCCTGAGGCTCACACCCTCACCCCTCACACACACCAGTGACTGAGCTCACTCAAGATCACCTCAGGAAAAGAGAGGCCCCCTTTCTGACTCATAGTGGATGCCCCTGGTAATGTGCATTTGGGAGATACACATCCTCAGTGAAGAAATGCTCTCCCTCTACATTTCTAGTAGCAATCTCTCTAGTCTCTGGCCCTCCCCTCCATGTAAGCGAAGAAAGGTCAGTGGCTCTTGTGAGGTACCTTTTGTTATTGGATGGAAACAGAAAATCAAAGAAACTCTCAATATTTCTGTAACTAACTCACTCACATGTTAACACTTTGTCTTGTGGAAGGTTTCTATTGCTGAGCTGAAACACCTGGGGAGGAAAGGTTTATTTCATCTGACAACTCTCAGGTCATATTTTATCACTGAAGGAAACCAGGGCAGGAACGCAGGCAGGAACCTGAAGGCAGGAACTGAACAGAGTTCATGAAAGACTCCTGCTTGCTGGCTTGCTCCTTAAGACATTTCCCGACATACTTGGCTGTAGTCCAATCTGATAGAGGCATTTTTCTCAACTGAGAATCCTCTTCCCAGGTAGCTCTGGTATATATCAAGCTGACAAAAACTAATTAGGACACACTTTATATAAAGTCTATAATGAGCTTGAGGTTAGTACTTAACCTGTTTCCATTTACAGTGTAAATGTACATTTTACACAGTATCGGTGTACATTTACAGTTATGTGTGTGTTTAGATATGTATGTGGGGTGTGTGTGTGTATACAGGTATGTTTGCATAAGTTTGGGTGTGTCTATATGTGTATGTACGAGTGTGTCTATATATGTGCAGGTATGCTTGTATGTGCAGGTGTGTAAATGTTCATTTGTGTGTGCATGCATATGTGTATACAGGTATGCTTGTGTATGTTCAGGTGTGTATATGTTTGTGTGTGTGTACAAGTGTATTCGTATGTGTACAGGTGTGTGTGTGTGTATTTGTGTGTTGTGAGACACAGAGTGTTGCTGGCAGGCACTGGCTGTCCTCTCCTTTCCTGTTTCCATAGCACCTTTGCAACAGCAGCTGGAATGGGCTGACTGTCCCTTGCCTACAATGCCTAGGACCACCCAGATTTCAGAGACAGACTTTTCACTTTGAGGATTTTTGCATAGACTTTACCCAGCTGAACATCCCTGGTCCAAAAATCTTGAAAAATGAAATGTTGCAAAATCTCAAACATTTTTGAGCATTGTTACTGCCCAGGAAGTTTTAAATTTTTGAGCATCTCGGATTTCAGTTTGGGATAGCAGAGCTCCGGCCATGTTGTTCTAGGCCCTTCACCTGTCTTCACCGGATCTCCACAGAGGCACCTCTCTCTTTCTTTCACTGTCTTATCTGAATTCTGGACAAGTTCCAAAAGCCACCCCTGCATTTTTAACCTCAATTTCTGCACTTTGAGGGATCTTTCTTTTCCCACTGCCCCAGCTCCCAGGCTGCTCTCTGTGTTCCACTTACAGACTTAATAACTCAGCAACAGTTTTAGTTGGAAGCATTTTTTTATGTGCATAGCTGAGCTCCCTCCTAGACAGCCACCTCCTCAATACTGCTAAATAAGTATCCAGGAGGTCAGAAAGTTTAGGAGGAAATAAAAATGTTTATTGACCACATAAGCACTATGTCTAGAATGTTCATAAAATCTCTTAAAATATGGCTTGTTAGCGGTTAGTTGTAATCTATGAAGTGAGGCTAATCAAATTGACTTATTCCAATAAATAAAAATTCTACTTGGTAATTTAGTGAATTTGATTCCTTGAATATTCATGAAGAAAGTTCTGAGTTATGAACTAGAAGGAAGTTGTGGGCCTTGAACAGCTCTGTCCATCTGAGTGACTTTATTCAGTTTTCTGTTATTCCATCTTGGACAGTAAAATGGTTAGGTACGAGGAGTGAACCTGGCGCCTGGCGCTGAGCTACAAAAGAAGTTGTGGAGAAGAAATCAGTACTGTGGACTGTGCTGCCCTCTATACTCTCCCACCAGACACATCAAAGGGTCAGCTCCGTGAGGTTTATAAGACAGCTCCACAGATGCAGAGGAAAGTTGCAAGCTCAAGAAACAGTGAGCAGACAATTCTGACATGGTGTAAGCAAGAGTCATCAGGAACAGCCTAAGGAAGGTGTGTGTGTGTGTGTGTGTGTGTGTGTGTGTGTGAGACTAATAGATTTTTGGTGACATGAGGTCACAAGAGAGAGCCAGTAGAAGGCCTTGTAGCTCATAGGAATTTAGAACTTATTCCAAATAAAACAGAAAGTGCTTTGAAGCAGAGATGTGATTACATAACAGGCATCAGCATCCCAAAGTCTGCTGTACAGACTAGGCTGTGAGGAGTGGGGGATTTAAAGTGATCAGAGCAGTCAGGTGACAGCCATGTGGGAGCAGCAGAGACACTGAAATGCAGCTGAATCTGGCATATGCCCTCCAGAGAGAGCTGGTAGGCTTTACTGAGGGCCTTGCTTCAGAGTACCTGTGTGTAACACGTGTTACAGATGTCTCTGACGTTTGGGGTCACCTGAGGAACTGACTCCTTGGGATATGTGTGCACCAACACCAGGTCCAACACTGTGAATCACCTGTGACCAAGCCACAGAAACGATGCCAGGCACAGAGGCTTCCATGAAGATGGCTGCAGCGTCAGGTATAGCCATGGTGACACACATCTTCCCCTAAGCTGACATGAAGCTAGCATCCTCAGCCAGCTCAGATGGGTTTTCTATTGTGGTACTAAGTCATCACCCAGAAGGATTGGTTGTTCTGAGTGAGTTTTTCCTTTATCTTCTGTAGAACCACTGTCGATAATTTCCAGCCTATTGCTACCAGGAGAACAGTGTAGGTGGAGAAGGGTCACTGGGGTAGCTAGGCAGAGTCCTACCAAGATCAAGGCTGGAGTCCGTCTGTGTAGATGCCATGCATTGAATTTCCTTTCCTCAAAGAGAAGGACTCATTAGGTGTTTCTTAGCCTGATGGGTGGTCTCCAGCTTGAAATTGGTTTTGTGGTTAATGGCGATTATGACTACACATGTGACATTTCCTGCCAGGCATATTCATCACTGCCAGAACCCCTCCTCTCTCTCCACAGCTCTGGAGTTGTGGCAGACTCTTCTTCCTTAGTAGTGATGAAAACGGAAGTGCGGAAGGAAGCGTGCGTCTGCCTCATTATCTGTTTGTGGTTTTAAACAATGTGCTAGATCAGTGACAAGAAGTCTAAAGGGCTGATGACTACTAACTCGGTGACTTCAGCTGTTGTAACTCATTAGGTGTCAACTGACCGAACTGTTTGCTCCACCACATCCACATATGACCACGGCGTCCCTTAAGGCCCCGGGCGCACATGCCCTGAGCATGGCCTCGTTCTCCTCACTACATTCGCTCAGTCATTTTTATTTTACTTTGATTCCATCTCCCTGCTCGGAGGAAGTATGTATATGTCACAGTGTGCTTTTAAACAATTAAAGTGTTTTCTTTGAAAAAAATTCCCTCACAAATTTGTGCCTCCGGGGATACACGAGTTTATTCACATGAGGAAGAAAGATGTCACCCTTCTCGGCAGGCTTCTCCCTCTGAGCATTTCCCTCTGCCTGCATCTAGGTGAGATCAATTACATCGCTCTCCACGGCTCCTTTTCCAGCTGATGTGTTTGCGTTCTGTCATTTTGAGGTGCTCCACCCCCTGGTGTTCCTGAAAGAGCTTGAAATTAGCAGAGCCTTTTCTAATTACTTGATCTTTCCAGAGGAAGCCATCCCTTCTTGTGGATCCAGGAAACAATGTACACGGTTGTCATCCGGTTCCCACAGAGCTACTATCTGCACTCATTCTTATAAGTGGTTCAGTTGTTCTTCAGTTTCAGCAGAAATACCCCTGAGCTCAGCTCGGGACAAATGAAATCAAACCTTCCTCACTTTAGCTTAATTTGTTCACTGAGAAAGTTGCTAGAGAACTTAATGTTTTGTTTTGTTTTACCGTTGTGTGTGTGTGTGTGTGTGTGTGTGTCTGTCTGTCTGTCTGTCTGTCTGTCTGTCTGTGTTTATGTTATCTGTGTGCTTGACACATGTGCCAGTGTCTATGAAGGCCAAGAGAAGACATTGGATCCCTGGAAGCCAGAGTTAGAGGTGGTTGTGAGCTACCCTGTGTAGGTATTGGAGACTAACTGGGTCCCCTGAAAGCACATTATACACTCAGTTTCTAATGTGCAACAGTTCTTAGCTTCAGGCCTACACTAAGTGCAGAGCAGCTTACACAATACCCTACTCAGTGTCCTGGAGCAATTACGGTTATCTGAGGATCTTAAGGCAAAAGCTGGAATTGTAAGATCTGAATTCACACGAGTCTTAACCTTAACCATGACTTTAGCTATATTACTTCACACTAACACATCTTAGCAGGCAGTAGTAGGTTACGTGAACTCTCCTGAGCCTGAAGGACAAGATTTCTCATGTTGTATGCTGCATGTTACATGAGCTGGTCAGGCTTAAGAGTGCCAACCGTGGACCCTGCACCAGCTTCTCTTTACTTCCCTTGATACTGTCCTATCCTGAGTATCAAGATATCTTCAGGATGGCAGCAAGGTCACTACCATGACTCCAGCCATTACATTTAGATCCAACAGCATCCAGAGGTACATTATGGTTTCCTCATTGTGAACCATAAAACTTGTCTCCCAGTGACTCTGTAGCATGAATTGTTCAACGTAGCCTTTCTACGTGCCTCCCATGTGAAGAGGGTAGGGTATCATCATGGGCTAAGGCCAGTGGCTTGAGCCATATCAGTGGGCTAAATCTCAGAATTACATGGAAAATATTAAGCTACCACAGTGTCTACAAAATCCTACCATCAATATTTTAAGAAATCCCTCAGGCCTGATGCTGAAAAACCAACAGACTAAGAGTAGTCAAAATCTACACACAAGCTTCTTAGTTACAGAAAAGAGACACTCTGAACAGTACTGGGTTGCTGGTAGGCAGGAGCAAAGACCTGAATGGTAGCTACTGAGCCAGGTGGTTGCTTTATCTCACTTCTCAGAGAGAGACATAAAAGCAGAAGCCAGCCCTGTTCCATCACCTGCAAAGGCTGGTATATCTCATTGTGAAATGTCATATCTGCATCCTTACATTTACATAAAGGTATTTATATTTATTTTTGTATATTCCTGGCTACAAATATAGGTAGATAAATGATCAGTGTTGCTGGCCTTTTGTCTTTAGTGTGTAGGCACTTACCCTGGGATTGGCCTGAGCTTGGGACTCTTTCATTAAGGAAGCTTTACAAGACATTATTGGATTAGATCAAAACACATGGGGAAAAAATGAGAAAATAGCCCATTTCCCCCATCATTTCCAGACTCTGTCACTCAGCCACAGGATTAAACATCCAGAACTTTAGTGGGTGTCAGTATCACCCAAAGGCCAGAATCCCTGTGTTGTAGGTCAGAGTTCAGGCTTGGTATCTTTTTTGTGTCACAATTTGCTTGGTGAGCTTCTTATGGCTAGTTTGGGATTTTGGGGAACTACAATCAACATTGGTTACTCAATCAGGGAAGTCTTGCCCATGGTGACCCTGGTAACTGAGACAAGGACTGTCTATTGCTTTGTTCTTAAAACACAGATTCACTAGACATGGCTGATTGATGGTCCTGAGCTTGGGGGCCAGGAGGAGTCCTGGTATCTTGTCCCTTCATCATCAGAGGGAGCTACATGAGAGAAAAACTAGGGCAAATCCATGTATCTCCTTAGGAAAATGGCTTGCTGGTCAACCTGAAATGGAACTACCTTTCCAGCTGGACATACTAGTGAGTGAGGAAGCAGAGATGGGAGACCCTGAACTTGTATGAGATTAGTAATAGGTAGAAACTTAAAATCATAACTCTTGGGTTATAATGTTGGGAAAAAAATCTCTCACTACTTCTGGCTGCAGATATACCCAGTGTGTTTCTGTTATATACTTCCTTATGATTTCTAAAAAAAAAAAAAAAAAAAAAAAAAAAAAATCTCTGGTGTTCAGAATTCAGGAAAGTAAAACATTAAAAACTAGTTATAAGAATTATTTAGTTCAAGTATGACCTTGTTATCAAGGTTACATAATGTTGTAACTTGCTTTCATCCATAAATGGATTTGAGTTAAAATACTACAGAATCTTCCCATTGGAAATACTTTGAAGCTGACGAAAGTGATTGCTCACTGCACAGAATCAGATCGTATTGACTTAACTGTGTGCTACATTAGCTGATGCTGTTGGTTTTTTTTTTCCCCAAGAAACAACAGCTTTGATGCAAAGAGAGAACTGTTCAAATTCCACATAAAAACGAAATCACTGGTATTGAATGTCATTCTGGACCAGAATCCACAGTGTCACCTGGGAGTGTAGGAGACGCACAGAAGCTGGTGCCTCACCTAGCCTGGCTCGGGGAAAGCACAGAAGCTGGTGCCTCACCTAGACTGGCTTGGGGAAAGGCAGGAATGTGTGTTGCTGCAAATCCTCCCGAGAGGTTTTGATGATTATCTTGGAAGTAGCGTCAAGACATCTGAACCTGATGGTGTACTGGTCTTGACTTCCCGCTCCCCCCTCCCGCCCCCCGTCTACACACACACACACACACACACACACACACACACACACACACCTTTTTTATCTGTCCAAAGGTCCAACACAGAACCAATGGGCTGGAGGGCTGGATCAGCATTTCTCTCGTCTCCTTCTGGAGCTTGTCAAGGGGAAGGCATGATTGCAGTTGTGCTGTGTGTGGTCATGATGCCTAGTAATGTGACTGACACAGCTGTCTCCCAGCTGTGCTTTGAGCATCCAGGGTCTATCTAGGTGACCTTCTACCCACTAGCCCAGCCCCAGCATAACATTTCCATTACTGGACCTAATGCTTAGAGGAGAACGTCTTCATTCTTGTCCAGGCATCCCCAAGGAATGCAGCTTGTTTTAAAGGGTATGCTGAGTATCTCATGTCTCCATGCTGAAGGCCTACTGGGTCCCACCCTTCCATCTTCTGGGTTCTTGTTTAGGGACTCTATTAAAATGGCAGTCCATTTGTCATGTAGAAGCCGTTCTCTACCAGAACCATGGCTGTGGTTTGGTTGTTTTTGTTCTTTACAAAATATACCTTGAAACTTAATCCCCAGTGTGGCAGTGTTTGGAAATTATAGGAAAATAATTTCTGGGTTTTATTTTTGTTTTGTTTATTTGTTTTTTGAGACAAGGTTTCTCTGTGTAGCCCTGGCTGTCCTGGAACTCACTTTGGGTTTTGTTGTTGTTGTTTGTTTGCTTTTTGTTTTTGTTTTTTTATTGGATATTTTATTTACATTTCAGATGTAATCCCCTTTCCCTCCCACCCAGGAACCCCTTATCCCATCCCCCCTCCTCCTGCTTCTATGAGGATATGCCCCCACCCACTCTCCCACTCCCACCTCCCCACCCACTATTTCCCCCACACTCGGGCATCCAGCCTTCGCTGGACTAAGGACTTCCTCACCCACCTATGCCTGACAATGCCATCCTCCTTACTTATACAGATGGAGCCATGGTTCCCTTCCTATGTGCCCCCAGGCTGGTGGTTTAGACCCTGGGAGCTCTGGTTGGTCGGTATTGTTGCTCCTGGAACTCACTTTGTAGACCAGGCTGGCCTGACCTCAGAGATTGACTTGCCTCTGCCTCCCAAATGCTGGGATGAAAAGCATATACCACCAGTGCCTGCCATAATTTCTATTCTTTATACATGACTCAGTCCCAGGTGTTCTGTGAGCAACAAAAATGGATCTGGTTGGTAAAGACTCAGCTCTGAGCATTGCTGTGTTGGCCCTCTTCAATACTAATCTGTCCCTGGACAGTACCATTCTGGTGTTGGCCAATATCATTCTGACCCCTTTCCTGCCCACACCCAGCTCACACCTTCTTTCTTCTTGCTTTGGTCATGCTCTGTGGGTTGTATCCTGCAGGGATGGCAGTTTCCTGGGGTCCTGTGGTCATCTCTTGTTCTCCCCTCACCCTGTGTTGTGGTTATTTCCTCTCTATTGCCTATCTGGTCCATGAGGCTTCATTGTGGGAAAGAAGAAAACAAAAAAAGGCGCTTTGTGTTTTTATCCCTCCCCATCACCTCTTCCCAAAGACTCTTTTCCCCTTTAGTGGGAAGTGCATGGCAGATCTCAAACTAGAACTTACTGAACACTGGCTCCTATGCAGTAAGTCAGAAAGGCTGCTGGAGAGCTCGGCAGAAAATGAGATGGAGGAAGTATAAAAAAATAAAGTCTTTTGGCTTTTTCTTCCCTTTAGCTCATGATATTGTGGGGTCTCAGTCTTGCTAGCCTTCCTAGGGTCTTGGGACTCATAGTTTATCACAGAACAGTAAACATGTCACCTACAAAATGGGAAGGAGCCAGGCCTGGGAGGCACAACCACAATCAACACAGTTAGAACTGGACATCATGACCATGGTGAACAGCCTCTGTGCTGTTTGTGTTTATTCTCAGACTGACAAAAGCTGGCCATGCAGGGCCCAAATCACAGCTTCGTGTTGTAAGTGACACCTATGTTACTGACAACCGTGATCCCAGGCCTTGTGTGTCTGGCATATATAACTGTCAGCATATGAACAAGAAGGGATGAATGAAGTTATCATACAGAGACGCAATGAACTGAATAGATACACAAATAAAAATGAAACAGCCCAATGGCTTTTATAGTGTGGAGAGGGAGAAGATCCTCGGAGATCCTTCAGTATGTCCTCCACCTTCCTGTAAGACCGTCAGAATCTTAGCAGTGACCTAGAGTTGTGGTGATATCCCATGTTTCCCAACCTTCGAGTAAGACCACCAGAGTCTAAGAAATGGCCTAGACACATGGAGATAACCCATGCCCCTCCTGACCTTTCTATAACACTACTAAAATCTAAGCAAATGACGTAGGTATGAGCAACCAGTATTCACGCTGGATGGGTTTTATTTTCCTCTTTTTGAATGATTTGATTGAGCCCAAGTCCTTTCATGTGCTAGGCAAGTTTTCTACCACTGAGCTACATCCTAGCATTTTATTGTTTTGTTTTGAGACCAGGTCTCACCGTATTGCCCAGACTGACCTAAAATGTGGAGTCCTGTTGCCTTAGTTTCCCTCTTGTCAGTATCACGAGTGTAATCTACCATACTTGATTTGATCTGTTCTTTTTAAACTGATTTTGCTTATTCTTTCTCCTTCTCCTTGTATATTTTCCACAAACTCCCAGACTCAAATGAGTCCCCGTGATTAGAGACGCTCTACAAACATAGCTTCACAGTCTATGGTTGAGGCAGTGTGCACCCCAGCCTTTCCAGTAGATTGAAATCATACATCTGCGGCTCACCAATTAAAATAACGCATTAATCATCCTCTTTCTTTGTGTTCCTCTCATTTCATGCTGCAAGGACTCCTCCCATTCCTCTGGTGGATGCTGCTGGGACCCTCAGAAGCATGCCCATATGAATCTTATATGTTCCCACTAAGCAGTGTGCAATGCATCATGGACCACATGAAACACCACCTCACGGCTTCCATATGTCCCAGATCAGCAAACTCCAGGCATGGCTGCCAGGAGGCCGCCCCTGCCTGAGCATCATCTTGCCATGGACTCTTGTCTTCTGGGCTCCCAGCATTCACTGCTGTTTCTCTCTGTCTGCTATTTCAATGAACTCTCACTTAACTAAGTAGATTGGCAGGGCTCAATCATGAAGTTTCAAGGCTTTTTTTTTTTTTTTTGTAAGCCATGTGGTAAGGTAACTAAGTCCCTCTGCCTTCCAAGGTCTGTGGTTAGAGATGGAGTCTAGAAACAAGAAGTGTGTGGTTTTCTCATGGTGTTGATTATTGATGTTCATAGCAGTGTATGTACATCCTGTTTCTGGCTGCAAGTCAGCACACAGTGAAAAAAGTTTCGTTTAAACAATAGGCTTCCAGCTTTGAGTGGGACTCACTGATTCAGGGCACATGTGAAATTCCCTAGGGGTCACATGGCTACTTCTCCTGGTCAAAGGTTAATATGGCAGCCCTAAGCTTGGAGTGACAATATTCCAAGTGAGAAGGGAGAAAAGGGGCTTCTTTTGTGATTCACTATCTCTCTGTCTCTGTGTGTCTCTCTGTCTTTCTTTGTTTCTGTCTTTCCCTGTCTCTCTGCCCCCCCCCTTAGAAAAATCATCCTGACAACCAACTTCCATCATCTTCCTCATCATCTCCCAGTATCTCCCATCAGTCTCCAGAGACTGTGGCTGGCCTATGCTCTAGGTATACACCCATGAGCACAGGAATGTGGATTTCAGACCTGGCTTCTCCTACAATGGAGGCCGGCTCTTATAAGCCAAACCTTTCATTTTCTAAACCCTGATGCTTTGACAGCTGAGCTTTGCTGCTGATGGAGAGACTGTCCCTCTCAGAATTAGTCAGGTGAAGTCAGATTAAAAGGAGATCATACTACTTGGGACCCATGTACCAGCAATCTCCGCTCTTGTTACTGATGTTGTGCAGGGGATGAGTGCTGGCATTTAAACTCTGGCATGCATATGGAGTTCAGAGGACAGTTTTGTAAAGTTGCTTCTCTTCATCTATGTTTACCTGAGTTCTGAGAATCAACTTGGACTATCAGGTTTGTATAACAAGCACTTTGTTCACTGGGCCTCCTTTCTGGCTTTCTAACTTCTTCCTTCATGGGACTTACTCTCATGGTCGATATTTTCTTGCTGTACTCACTCAGGGCCAGGAGTCAGACAACTAAACTAAACTAAACTAAACTAAACTAAACTAAACTAAACTAAA
>NW_021605000.1:762250-786881 GCF_004785775.1 Grammomys surdaster
AACTAAACTAAACTAAACTAAACTAAACTAAACTAAACTAAACTAAACTAAACTAAACTAAACTAAACTAAACTAAACACAGTCCCTCCATCTCAGGCCTCACTGAAATAGTTTAAATTCAATGGTCCTAAGCCTGCTTAGCCTGCCCCACAGTTCTTTCCTGTAGATCCTCAAAGCTCTTTCTCAACGCTTCCATCCCCTCTGCTTCCTGACCAACACCGGTGTGTCCCTGCATGGCACCCCTTCCATTGAATGGTCATAGCTCCCATCCCCTCTGCCTCCTAACATTTCTGGTGCATCTCTGTGTGCCCCCCTTCCTTGGCATGCAGTGACCCCTCTTCTTGGGAGCTGGTATCACAATCATCTTTCCAAAAGCAGCCGTCTTCTGATCAATCAATCCTTACTCAACCTCACATCTGTTTTCATTTTATCTTTTTTCCTGGTGCTAAAGATCGAGCCCAGGGCCTCACGCACACGAGTCAAGTGCTCCATCCCTCCAGCCCAAGCCATATACTATTTTAGAACAGCATTGCTGGCAAGAAACCCTTTTGGAAAAGGTTTTCTCTTCCAGGAAAAAATAATGAAAAGAAGCACTCTCTTCTACAAAGGAATATAATTGTTTGCTACCATATCACAAAGTAACCTAATGCTCCATGGCTTTGAATAACGATTTCTGTCTCTAGTGGTGTCAGTGGGTCAGGAGTCCTGCACACAGAGAACTCAGATGGGCAGAGTCTCATCTGTTCACTGTTGGGCATAGAGCCATGGCGGCATGAGGCTGAAGAAACATGGCCCAGCATGTGCTAAGCACATGTGTTACCCTAGTTCATATGTGTGTCAAACCTTTGAAACATGGTTTTTGTTCTTTTGTTTGTTTGTTATTGTTGTTGGGCTCTTGCTGTTGCTTTAAGTGTTTGTTTTGGAGATAGAGTCATACTGGGTATCCTGGACTGGCCTCCAACTTGTGATCTTCTTGCATTAGTTTTGTAGGATCTGGATTGCAGGCAAGCGCCACCATGTCTAGCTGAGATGTGCACTATTTATGATTTTACAGATGGACCAGCGGACTTACAGAATTAACTATAGTTATTCATCCATATCTGTGGGTTCTGCAGCCATGGACTCAACCACTTGCAGATCAAAAGTACATCTGTACTGAACATGCAGACATTTTAAAAAGATTTGTTTTCTTTTTCGATTGTGTGTATGTGCACATGTCTGTGTTGGGGGGTATGTGCACAGGGAAACAGGTGCCTGAAGGGTCTAGAAGAAGGCACCGGATTCCACGGAGCTGGAATTACAGGTTATTGTGAGTTACCTGATGTGAATACTGGCACCCCAACTCTGGTCCCCTGCAAGAGCAGCACATGTTCCTCACTGCTGAGCCACCTCTCCGGCTCTAGCAGATGGTTTATTATCATCACTTCCTGAGCAAAGTATTACTGCAACTATGTGCATAGCACATTGAATTAGATTGTATAAATCATCAAGAGGTGACTTAAACCATAGAAGATGGTTGTATAGACTATATGCAAGCATGCTGCAATCATATATAAGAGATCTGAGTATCCACAGTGGGTATCCAATCTGCTTTGGGTGCAAGGGGATGACTCCAATTCTTCAATGCTGTGTGGTTTGTAATGACTCTACAGTTCAGGAGAAAAGCCCTTCTCTTACTTAGCTGATCTCAGGGCATTACTGCATTTGATGCTGTGATACAAGCTGTCGTTGGAAGCCATCATGTATACTCATTTGTTGTCTGGCTAAATGGACTCAGTTCCTCTGTAGAATAAAAAGTCCCTGAAGCATTGACTATCTCATTTACTTCTTCATCCCACATCTAGAGCAGAGCTTGGCACCTGGCACACACTCAGTATAGTGGTTTGGATGAGAGTGGTCCTCATAGGCTCATATATGCAAATACTTGGTCCTCAGTTGGTGAAACTGTTTGGGAAGGATGAAGAGGTGTGGCCTTGTTGGAAGAGGTGTGTCCCTGGGACTGGGCTTGAGGTTTCAAATGCCCATGCCATTCACATGCTTTCTTGTGGTTGTATCTCAAGATGTAAGCTCTTAGCTACTGCTCTAGCGCCACGCCTTCCTAGCTGCTGCCATGCTCTCTGCCATCCTTCTCACCTGACTCTAACCCTGAAACACTTCTGTTTTGTAAGTTGCCTTGGTAATGGTGTCTTAGCACAGCAATAAGAAAGCAACTAAGACATTCAATAATCAGTTAGTGAGTGAAACATAAGGGTTGGATTTGATTGCAGGCGTGACCAATGGAGTAAGCACTCAGGACATATGAATTCCTTCTGCAGATACTTAAAGACTTGGAAACCATTCTATTCTCCAAGCCTGAAGTCTGTTCCACAGCCTCGACTCTTTGACAAATCACTCAGCACAGCCCTGGCATTTGTCTGTGTGACTGTATGCATCTAATCCCTTGTACCTGCTCACAAAGCCCCTCTCTTTTCAAAGTAAGGCTTCTGCTTCCCAGAGGACACAATGCTCTGAATCCCAGAGAGAGCAGTGTATGGTCTTCTCAGAGTCTAAGAGTGATGGCTGGCGACTCAGAAGCCATCCTCATCGAATTCTTTGTCCTTTCTCCTTTGCTCTCTCTTATTCTCAGCTCCAGCCCAGTATGTTTATGAAATTATAGCATGGCTGGGCTGACACAGTCTCTATTTATGTTGTCTTCTTCCTCCTGTGTCCTGAAGAGATGCTGTGAGTTACATTAGAGGTACCACAGAGAGGATCTAAGACACCCTGGCTCTCCTCCCTTCTAAAAATAAGGAAAAGAAGAGATCTGGCAGCCTTTTAATACAACAAAGTTAGAGACTGGTGTGAGTGTACATGTTGCTCTCAAATTGGCAATAGTCATTCTTCATTCTTATGATAAATCTTTATACCTTGCATGATGGAAGAATGTATTTCCTATTGTTATTTTCATTATGAAACCAGAGTTCCTAGCAGTATTAGTCCATTTTCTGATGCTATAACAAAATATTTGAGGCTGGGTGCTTTATAAAGAAAGGTCATGTACTTGACAGTTCTGAACATTCAAGAACTGGTTTCTGGAAGTCTCTGATGAAGATTCTCCCTTGCCTACACCACATCATGACAAATGTCATCACAGTGTAAACTCAGGTAGAAAGCCAGAGAGATTAAGAGATCAAGTTCACTCTCTTGTAGTAACCCATTTTCTAGAGAACTAACTCAGTATAAGAGATCAGCATTAGTCTGCTTGAACACTGATGTTCCAATGTCCTTATTGATCCCTACTCTTAAAGTTCTTGCCAAACTGGGGACCACATCCTCAGCACATGAACCCTTGGGAACAAACGACATCTACACTCCAGGCCTGACCCATGCAGCCTACACTACATGTTGTGGTGTTGTGTTAGGGCACTACAAGTTGCATTTTCTTCTTTGTGGGATAGGGAAAGAAACTATGATCAACTCTACTAGCAGGAGGGTGTGGTCTGTAGAAAGGAGATGATGAGCTCTTGCATGCTGGGTAAGGGCATCATCTCTGGACAGTCATTTACAATCATTCTGGCCGTGGCTTGTCCCCCGTGGCTCCACAGCAGTCATCCTAGAGGACTTCTTTGCTGCTGCCTCCAGCCTTTTATTGGGCTATAGCAGCTCCCATTTCAAAGAATTCTCCCCTAACTTTGTGGAAGATCCTGAATTCCAAGGCTTTCTGAGACATGTTGAATAGATTGTATAAGGTCTCCCAGGCAATTACGTTTTGTAGAATGTCTTAAGCCAGAAAAAATAGCATAAATCCGGCTGAAGCATTTCAAGATCTGCACACAGAATAAATTCCAGACCAGGGTCATGGAAGAGTAACTCTCTTCAGACGCAACTGTTCTCACTAGCAAAATATGTTCCCCTTATATGCAGAAACATGGAACTGGTGGAAGAAAGAGCTGGGGGGATCTTTGAAGATCATCCAACACAGTCCCCTCATTTTCTTTATGATTTGTGGAGGCAAAGTGATCTGTGCACAACCACAGTGTGAACAAGTTGCAGAGCAGAGCTCGAAGGTTGGGGTCATGACTCCTGGGGCCAGTGTGCTCTCATTTTCCCAGCCTTCCCACTGTACTACCATCAAGTACTCTGAGATGGTGGCACACCAGGATGAAAGGGGTGGGTATCTGCTTAGAACAGCTAAGTCAATCTTCCCATTTTAGCTTTGGACAGATGCGGACTGAGAACAAGGAAACTATAGGTTCATGTCAGGGGGGTGTCTTTGCCTTGCTCTTTATCCTAATTGAGCCATGGGATGAACCTCTCTTGTGATCAAATATTTGCTTTCTTTTTTTTCTTTCTTTCTTGTTTTTTCTTTTTTTCTTTTTTCTTTTCTTTTTTTTTTATGATGTGAGTTCTTGAAAGAAGAAAGTATAGATGACTCCAGTATCCAGACAAACTACTTACTTAAACTGAAAGAGTCTGCTGTTCAGTAAGGCATGGACTGGGTTGTAGTGAGGGTCTGGGTGTGTTCCCGTCTAAGATACAGTGCCTCTTCTTCATCCACAGTTGAGTCTTCCATGATTTCAGTTACTGTTGTCAAATGTGATTTTAAAGCAACAGCAGCAGCAACAAGGAAATTCCAGAAATAAAACATTTGTACGTTTTAGGCTACCCCACTACTCAATAGTGGGTTAAAATCTTTGCACTGAGTGTCCTGTCCATCTGGACATAATTGTCCTTCTGAGTTTGTGCACAGTATCCACATTGTCTGTGCTGTTCACCCATTTGATGCTTATGTACTAGAAGATGGAGACAAAATTCACACCATGTTTATTGCATTGTTAATTTATCCATTTTATTATTCATTATCATTGTTGTTGTTAATATTTTACTCTACCCATCTTGTCAATTAAACTTTAACACACACATATACATGCACATGCACATACGTATACATCATATACACATATACATACACATACATATACATATGCATGCTGGGCTGTCAGGATTACTCTTGGTTTCAAGCATTCACTGAAGTGGAAGGGGGTATCCTAGAATACACCCTTCATGAATGAAGGAGGATTACTTTATCCCCTTTGAAAAGTTAAAACATGGGCTGGGGATGTAGCTCAGTTAGTAGTCCTGGGTTTGATTCCTAGCACTGTATCAACTCAGACAAGGTGGCTCATGCCTCTATCCCAGCACTCTGGAGGTAAAGGCAGAGGATAAGAAGCCCATGTGAATCCTTGGCTACTCAGTGAAGCCAAAATGAGACATGTGAAATGTTGTCTAATGAAGAAGTTATAACACTGTACTGGTCAACTCACAGTTGTCTATACAGGACTAGTTTGCAGCCTTGGGTTTGGCCATGTAAGGAACTGTTGCTACTATTCTCTTTAGGGTCTTTGTGACATGAGAAACGGTCCACTGATAGATAGGTGGAAATCAGTTGTCAGGTCTTCAGGACCTTGCATCTCTACATACTCCTCGACATGTTTGCCTGTGCTATCTAGACCACTCACTATACTTGGTGACTTGGCCTTAACACACAGGCTAAGAGAACACAATGGAAAATCAAGAGGTTATGGTTTCTCTGTTACTGAGACTCTGATAGTCTTACTTGTTCATTGGTCCAACATGGCTTAAGGCCTTGTCCAACCAAGTTACTTTAGGAATTCCTTAAGCAGCATGCTAGAAATGTAAAGGCCACACAAGTAGGCCCCCTGATCCCATCCGTTGGTACATGTCAACAGTTTCTAGAAACACTTGGTGAGATTTTAAACCTGGCTTTTCTTCCAGGATTCAAAATCTTTCCTTGAGTGTTTTTTTCCAGAGGTTTTCAAAACATCTAGTCCTTCAAGTACTAAAACCTCCCTGAAGTTTTCCTTAATGGCCAGACTGACATATTATAGGTTGCAATAGGTTTGGCCTTCATAGACTCATCTTTGAATCCTTGGCCCATAGGGAGTGACACTATTAGAAGGTATGTCTTTGTGGTATTGTTGGAGGAAGTATGTTACTCAGTGGGTGGGCTTTGAGGTCCTATGCTCAGGCTTCTCCTAGTGCAGAACAAACTCTCCTGCTGGTTGCCTGCAAAAGCCAGTTTCTTCCTGGCTGTCTTCCGATCAGGATGTAGAACTTTCAGTTCCTTCTTCAGCACCTTGTCTGCCTGTCATGCTTGAACAGTATTTTATTTAACCCGATTGACTGCTGTCGAAGCACAGATTAATTGTATTTTTAATTTAAAAAAAAACTCAAACATACAGTTTTGAAAATAATCTAATTACAGTATTCAGACATGTGATTAAACAGAACCTCGAAGTCTGAAAAGAAATTTGTGCAGGCATGGGTAGCTAAGAATGAGTATCTGTGGTCAGGTTCTTTGATTTCTTCATCAGAGCATGCCAGATCTCATTCAGAAGTAACATGGATGCAGACACCATGGCATTGCGCTGAGCATCTAGGAGAATGATCCCATTGCATCTCTGCAATGCCGTGTGCAGTGGAATGAGCTCTTTACTAGCTGGGCTTCTGACACCAAATGTGTAGGGTCTTTTCTTAAACCTACTCTAGACCCCCTCCTCCCACCCACACCAGCAGAGGTTCTACAGTCCCATCCAATTGGAGCACCATTTAGAGGTGGCAACAGATCACATAAGTTAAAGACTTTGTCTGTCAACAGTGTCTCTGAGACAATAGAGGGAGCCACCTCGCCCTAGGACACTGAGCCACCTCTCCCTGGGACACTGGTCAAATCTCTTTAACATTAGTGATAAGCTCTTTAAGCCCTGTCACCTGTTTTGTTGTTCATGATTTTATAAATGAGTAAAGACATTGGGGACAGGAAAATCTGACTCCCTGGTTAGCTGCTCCAGGGTCCTCTCTCTGTTTAAAACCAGACATTTTGCTCTCACAGATCTCTATGAGTTCTAGATAACTGCAAACATTTCCATTTGGCCAGATGTGTCATTTCCCTGGTAGAGGCTGCTGTGGTTGGTGCTAAGAAGCAACACTGTGCTCATCCCCCAAGTTGCTGTGATTAGTTCAAAATGAAGGTTGTAACTGTGGCCCTAACAAATGTCTGTGCACCAAGATCTATGACGCTCACTGTGTGAGTTGGTGGCGAGACTCTTCTGTGCTGCCCCCTAGTGTTATAGCATTAGGTCCAATGAAAGGCTTCTCTGGGGTGGTCTTTTCTCTGGGTCCAGCATAGCAGATGCAGGTAAATAAACCTTCCCATCTGTAACCTCTGGGGTGTGGAAAGGGTTAGGTGCTGCCCAACAGTGAAGAAACATGAGCAGTAGGAGAACAGCCTGGACAGAAAGAGGGGAGGCTTAAATATAATTGACAGAGATAACCATGGAGAGCTGAGGGTAAAGGGGAGTAAAGGGCCATAAGGAGCCAGAGAACATGCAAGCCCATTACCAGACAGTTCCAGAGAGCTGTCAAGACCTTGGGGCCAAGGGTTTCAACCTCCAAGCTGAATGGTAACACCAATGACTGCCAAGGGCTAAGGTTTTGATTCTCCAGACCTTCGTGAGAACCATAACAGTAGAGGGCGCCACTGTCTAGTCATTGCTGCAGAACTTGGAGGAAATCAAAGTCCTTGCCTGATGAGGATTTCTATTCAAGCTTAGGAGGGGGACCTTCAGCCAGCTAATTGGTGACAACTCTACTTCAGGTATGGATCACATATCCCAGGTTCTATTCTGACAACTAGACTAAATGCCGCACTAGTTACTTTTCTATTGCTGTGCTAAAACATCGTGGCCAAAGTCAAGTTACAGAAGGAAGGGTTCATTTGAGCTCATGGTTTCAGAGGGATGAGAGTCCCCTCCCATCACAGTGGAGGAGCAAGGAAGCAGAAAGATGTGGTATTAGGAGCAGCTGAGAGCTCACATCTCTCAAACCACAAAACAGAAGCAGAGAGAACAAGCAGAAGGATGCGAATCTTTGAACTCTCAAAGCCTAAAGTCGTTGACCTGATACTAAGGAAAGCCAGAGAGAGTGGCTTTTAATGTCCATTTGTCAAACTGAAGAACTCATCTACTTAGTCTTGTCATATCCTCCTGTTTGTGCTACTGTCAAAGGCCTGACCCCATGGAGAAACTGAGGACATTTCCATCATTTCCCCCTTCAGGTTTTATCATAAAATCCTATATTTATCAAGAGTTAAAGTAAAACCAGTACCTCAGCATATGGGTTTGCTATGCTTCATTAAGGGTGGAATGCCGTCTGTGACAATGACCATGTCTAGTCATCTTCTCTGTACTTAGTCACTGGGAGGCAGATAAGGACAAGAGAGGGAAATATCTGCAGAGGTCAGTTCCATCACGAAAAGCTAGAGCATCAGGCAGTGAAAAACTATCCTGTTTTGCCCAGTAGGCTCAGGCAGGGAGAAACAAGTACATCCTAGGCAAGTTAATTTCAGTGGTTCATGGAGGTTCATTTGAACGTTGGAGACCAGGTTAAGAAACTGGAAAATGGGGAAGCTAAGTCACAATCCTGGGAAATACAGTGTGACGAACTCAGTTTAAATCATCTACAATAAAGGACTGGAGAGATGGTTTAGTGGGGGAAGATGCTTGAGGCACAAACATGAAGATCTGAGTTTAGGTGTCCAGTACACTCAGAAAAGCCAGGCAAGCAGCTTTGAGTGCCTATAACCGCAGAGCTGAGGTAGGTAGAGACAGGCAGATCTCAAGAGCTCAGCAGAGAACAGTAGTTGAAGATATCCAAGGCCAGCCTTCAACTGCATATTCATGGACTAGCACACATGCACAAAACTGAGTGTGCATCTTAGGATCTTAGGAGTGGCTCAGGATCCAGGATCTCAGCAACAATACTGGAGTAGCTACTAAGGAGTCTCCCTCCTCAGCTTGACCTCTCTACCGTGCTAGTTTCTCAGAGTCAGTGTGCCTCAACAGAGGAAGCTTGAAGCTAATCATTGCAAAAGTAATGATAAGCCCTCCCAAACCCAAATAATGAACACAAGCTTGACTAGGTAAGTGTGTAGTTTTAGAGTGAAGGGATCCCTGCCCTAGAAAACAAACAAACAAACAAACAAAGCATAGCTCACATTTTGTTAGATACTGCACAGTTCCTTGTGGCTTTATTTTTCACAGATAAATGGACAATGAGTTCATGTCTATTTAGTTCTTCTCCGTTACTTTTCCCTGGAAAGACTACAGTTTTCTGGATCCCTAGTATGATGTAGTAGAGAAACCATCCTGAGTGCCTTTCCCAGTGTAGCCACACTGTATATCCTACCTGCCTGCTTGTCTCTTAGTTGCCATCTTGATGGTCAGACAACTGACAGTACCTTTGAAGTGTTTATATTAAAGTAACTCAAGGATATTGACATCAGCAATTCAGTGTTCCAAAAGAGCTGACAAAGTGTTTTCTTAAAGTATTATTGCATGTGATCCAAAGACAATGGTGAAGGGATTGCAATAAGGTGCTGTAAGGGAGAGACAGAGTCAGGTAACTTTGATTACAGTATGTCGTGACAAGTAATCTCCTTTATTATTAGTTGTTATTACTAAGTCTTGGTGCCCACTTCATAAATTTTATCATAGATGTTTGTATATTGGAAGAGCCACAGTGTATACAAGGTTCTGTGCCATCTAGAACTTCAGTGGCCCCTTGAGGGTTCCTGAAATGTGCTCCCAGGGATAAGAGAGACAACCATATGGGGTGAGTGCTTCCATATCTGTTGTTCTGACTTTGTTAAGTCAAGATTTGAGTACATAGATGTTATTGATTGGCTGTTGATGACCGAGCCTGATCTCTAGTTTCGTCATCTTAGGTAGGGAAAGGAGCCAACGTCCTTTATGGGTCTTTGGTTATGTCTTCTTACATTTTTTACAGTGTAGTAACTCTTTGGTTATGGCTGTTACTGTTAAATAGTTTGGTGACAGTCACTGATACTGAAGCTGCTGCTCTCTGATACAGGTCACTTCGTATCCTAAACTCAGCTATGGTTCAGAGCAATGTCTTAGATGTGTGATGTCCTTATTATTTGGGAAATTCTGTAGTCATCAGGATTTTTGAACCCTGAACTAGGGACAAAGACCAAATGTAAACACGTGTGTATATGTGTGTGTACATGTTGAAAGAGGCTAGGATGTGCATGGTGTTCTAAAGTTTCTATTCTTGACTTAGCATAGACCTCTTGTGAGTATTCAGGACCTAAGAAATTCAGGTCCACCAATAGATCTAGGTCCTCAAAGGCAAGGAATCAGATGTCATGTGGAAGCTTGAGAGGCGACTAGGCAGGTGGCAGAGCAGGAGAGACAGTCATGACAGAGCCAGAGCAGGAAGCTGGACAAGGACAGACACAGAGTGAGGAGGACAAGTCTGGGGACTCCAGCAAATCCATGACAGCTACCAGAAACATACAGGAGCGATCTTGGGATACTCTGAGAAGAATCTATAGGAACTTAGAAACCTTCTATTTGAAAATCAGATTGGGGCAGGAACATGAAGAGGACATTGATACCACAGCAAACTCTGCAAGTTCCTCTAAGCCCGGTGACTTTGGTGTGTGATCTGGGGACCACTGGTCTTTCTAACTCTAGTTCTGTCACCTCCCTTGATGCCTCCCAAGTAATTTAGCTTTGTCTTCCATGACCAAACACATTTCATACCAGGCAGCCTTTCCCTTACTGCTAAGTGGCCTCAGGTACTGAAATATTAAAGAAGGTACATTGGCTGTCCTAGCTGCTGATGAACTGAAGGGTTTTTCAGCTGGCTTCATGTAAATGCAAGGTGTTAAATATTAACCAAAATTGGGCTGTTTTTAGCTTTCTTTCCTGCTTATACTTTTTCCTTCATAAAGTACTTTGGCCCTTTGCAAGAAAGTCTTTACCCTTAAAGAGCTCTTGTCAGGACAGATTTGGTAACCTGTGTGTAAATAAAACACAAATGTGGACAGTTGGATGGCTTCAAGTAAAAATATCAGCCTGACAGAACCACCTCAGCCTTGACACAAACCCTCGCCACTCCTAGTAGGGGTTTATAAGTGTAATTCTTATATTTTTGTTTTTAAAAGAAAATAAATTGAGGGTTGTTTTTAATGAAAGTAATACATATTGTTTGCTTACAAAGCAAGTTCTCAGAAAATGGCCAAGATTTCTAATTCTCTCTGTAATTGGTTTTAACAAATGTGCAGTTAGCTCATAGCTTGGGTTGATTCAGGCAGGGAAGAAAGGGGCCTTCTGGTTCCCAGTGGTCTTGAGAGGACACATTCCCTTATTGTATATGTATATGTATGTATATGTGTATGTGCATGTGTATATGTACATATATTTATGATAAAACTAGAAACAGCTATACCTCTAGCTTTTCAAAGCACTATATTGACAAATGACAGTAGTTTGGGTGAAAATTAACACCAGGGGACTGGCACTCACTGGTCACTGTTCTGATATGATTTCAAGTGAGCTTTGACCTGTCACAGAGGACTTCCTGGAAGAACCAGAACAAACATCACAAGCAAATCTCATTTGGAGATGACACACGTCACAAAACCTATAGGCACTGGGCATACTTGTACTGTTCACAGCAGTGTCAGCATCAGGACTTAGTATAGACACAGGCTCTCCAGTTCCATGGTGCTTGAGTCACCTTGGGGAGAGAGGAGGCAGGTAGCAGCATCCTAGTGACCTCAAAATCTGACTCCTTAGCCTTTGGCAGGACCACTGGGGAAACAGTACATAAAGGTTCCCACTCTTAGTTACTTTAATGAAAAGTAAAGATTGAGAATCATCCATCTGCTTTATTTTTAAGGTGAAGGCCCCAAGGTGCAGAAAGGTTAACACTTTTCCAGTGTTATAAACCAGAAAGTGGTGGGGCTGGCATTCAATCCCAGATTTATATATATGCAAATCTTTTCTCCTTCGGAAAGCATATCTCTTACACCATACAACTTGAAAGTGGTGTGTTTGGATGTTAGCTCCCATGTCTAATGGATTCCTTTCCTGTGACTTTAGAAAATTCTTCTTCTACATCCAGGCAGGCTCCTTGGCTCTTGACTTTAGCATCAACAGTAAACTCACTTGCTGAGCTGTTAGGTAGACTTTTCCAGAAAACGAGAAGCTAATTCTCTTCAGCTCATGGTTCAGACAATGGAAATTCAGTCAAAATTCACTGCTAGGACACACATACTCTCTTTCTCCACAGGATTCTGTAACTACGGACTCAGAAAGATTTGGGAGTATTACATACTTGGAGTTCACAGTGACAACTCATGAAATAAGTTTATCGGATAAATGGAGGAATCTTCAATGAGTAAACAGAAGACATCACCTAGATGACTCAGGGAAACTTGACAAAATCAACAGCTCACACGAAATATGATATTCTGCTATAATAAGACCAAGGGGAAAGAACCACAGCGCTATAACAACATATGTGTTAGCATGGCTGTACCATGTGAGAACAGCAAATACAAAGACTGTCCCTCAGGGTGCTACTCTGGATGGAGGCTTGGAAGACATACCATCTGTGGAGGTAGTAAAGAACATTTTTATGAGGACCCTAGAACTGTTAAAAGCTTAGTGGTGGCTTCAGAGAAGCCAGATCTCAGGGATACTGTGGAAAATAAGATTGGGTTTGGATATGGCTTCTTTCCTCCACAACTCACAAAGACTAATTCCTTCTCTTATGGTGCTGGGAGGTGATTGGGGGCCTTGTGAGTGGATTGATATAATATTTGTGAGAATGGGCTAGTTACTGGAAGAGCATGTTGTTATAAAGACAGGTGACTCCTGTTCTGTCTTTTCTCTTTGGGTGGATCTGCTTACTCTTGCACTTTCCAGAACGAGATGATTGACAGCAAATTCCCCCAGTAGAAGCCAGGAAAGGGATGGCATCAATGCCCTTGGATTTTCATAAATTAATGTCAGGTGTTCTGTTTGAGCAAAGGAGACCATCTAAGACTACACTCATACACACAAAACATAACACCTGCTTGTGTGTGAGTGTGTGTGTTCTCTGTGGTATGTGTGTATATTCTGAGTATGTATTCTATCTGTGCATATGATTCTGCATGATTGTTACCAAAGTAGCCACTAACCATTTACTCAGGCAATAGCACACTGAAGAAGGGGAAATGCTCACTCCATTTGAGGGGTTGGAGAGACAAGGTTCAAACTGACATTAAACCCAGAAATTCAAATCACCTCACCTGAAAATGTCGCATACAAGGGTAACATGCAGTAGGGTTCTAACTCAGGTCCATCTTACTACTGGATCCAGACACCAGTAGCCATGTTCTGAATAAATGATGGAAATAAACAAAGGAAGTTAGCAAAGTTCTTACATTGATTCATTAACCTATAAATTCAGAGTCTAGTTAGAAGGGCAGTGCAGATGGCCTGGAAGCTTCCTCTCCTCTAGCCAAGGCTTTATACAACATGGAACAAATGACTGGGAAATGGCAGGTCCATATCACTTAATGATTTAAAGAAAACACAGGCAGAAGCTCTGTGAGAACCAGACTAACCATAGACAATAAGTGTGCTACTGGAAACTTAACAAAACACTACAGCCAATTGCAGCTGCCATCCTGGAAGTTCGGTCTTCATTAGAGGCTCTGGCAAGTGGCATGGAGCTATTGATCGGACGAACACATTCTTTTCAATGCCCATCAAAAAGGCAGACAGAAGCAATTTGCATTCATACGGGATGAACAGCACAGTACATTCATGGTCTTGCCCCAGAGATATGTTAATTCTCTTGTTCTGAGTCACTATATTGTCAGAAAGGATGTGGACCATCTGGACATGCAGAAGATCCACATTAGCCAATATTGCTGATGCCACATAAGCTAACCCTGAAAGTGAAGAGAGATAAGACACATGCAGCACTCTAGGAGAGAAAGAAGCCCTGCAAAGATTAATAGGGCTTGTGAGTTCATTGACTATTCAGGGTCCTGCATCTTGGGACAGAACAGATCATCTTTTTGCTGTCCTGACAGCTTCCTGCACTGTGCATGTCCTCTCATGAAAGCAGCATGCTGCTTAGACATCTCTTCTGATGTTAGACTGAGCATAGTGCACAGTTAGGTCTACTGCTCTGACCCATGTATTTGACACCATTGGGGTTTGCAGAGGGCTATTAAAAGAAAGAACTCCAGACCAGAAGTCTGCCCGGTAAGCAGGGCTACCGCTGGGATGCTTATAGAGGCTCTAGCACGCACCATAGGAAACTCAGATTTTTTTTTTTTTAGAAAAAAACATATGTAGGACTATTTGCAACAAAAAAATGTATACCATTAAAACCACATGTGAACACATGTGCACACATGGACACACACACACACACACACACACACACACACACATACATCAGCACCAGAATTGGGATGATTCTGATAGAGCTAGAATATGTAGACTATGGGTCATGAACTGGCCCGAGTCAGAACTGTGTACACTAAGCTAAAGAATATCAGACCACGTCCTAGATTGGACTAGAAATGGTACAGATATCCCCATGTCACGTCACCTCCAGTGCTGTCTTGGTACCTCTCCCTCAGCTCATGCCCGTCGTCTCATTCCCCACGAAATCCTGCACTTAATACCCAAATGCACTCGACTATCTGCGTGTGGACTGAAAACAAAGTGTTCTATTTTATGTTTGTTTGTGGGTAGCTTTGGAAAATAAGAGATGCTCTTAGTGGGCAGAGCTTCCGCTGGTGGCTGGTGCTCCCACCCACTCACTTTATGTATAAGTGATAACTGGCCTGGAGTCAGAAGACAAGCAGACTCACATCCAGTGGACTGGCTGAGGGCCTGGGAGACACAATATTGGAAGATGAGACACAGAGACCTGGAGGTATATGTGTGGACATATAAGAAGGGGTATTGAGTACCATGGTCTCTGTGTAGCATCCTCTATCCACCAGAGCCACCACAGTCACAGAAGAGGCACTAGACACACCCCCCACCCCAAGAGGGAGATTCGCCTGTCTTTAACCACTTCACTCTCTCACAAGGCTGTCATAAATATAATTGCCCTATGAGTAGAAATTGAGATTCTCTGTGGGCCTCACCTTGGTTTCCTCTTGCCAAGACTGAGTCATGCCAAGGCACAGTTCTCCTGCTCAATAGAACCTTCCAGGAGAAAGAGACCCACCAAATCACCACTGTTAACCTCCCACATGCCCTCGATACCCCTCTGGTGTGAGAATCACCCTAACTGGCTTGACACACATTCTGATGGTCTAATATGCTGCCCCACCTGCCTGCAGTCCCTCATCGAGCACCACTATGTCGAAGGCCCTTTATGATAGCTTGCCTATGATAACAACCTATCAGCTGAAAGGACTTTTCTTCTCAGATCACATTTACATTATTAACCAAACTTCAAGTCAGTTCATAGGAAACCCAGGTCTTGTCTTCAGCTGTGTCCTCAGACAGTGGGGTGGGAATCGGCCTTTCAGGGTTGATGCTATCTCAGTCACTTTGCATTCAGTTCTGTTCAATTCCCAAGAGCCCATCCACTAGGCCAGGAGTTTTCATCTCAGTTGTCAGTTCTGCAGTGTTGGGCAAAAAAGAGACAGAGTATCTGTCAGCAAGGAGATGCAATTCACTTCTGCAGCCTGGGGCCATTTGAGGTTCTCTGGAGCATCTACCCTAAAGTCTTCACTGAAGTCTCAGCTGTATCCCTCCCATCTTCGCCAGGTTCCCGAGTTGGGAGTTTGCTGGGCTAAGAACCCAACCTTTCTGAAGTTCTGCAGATATTACAAATAGATTCTGAGCCCAGTTCTCAGAGAGACGAACTCCTCCCCAGGTAGGAGAGATAAGAATCTCTGTGGACGGTGCTGATGGTGCTGTGGCTCCCAGGCTGTGCAGTGAATTATGCTGACCACACTGGCCCTCTCAGCTCCTCTCTCTTCAAAGCATCTGATGTTCCAGGCTCGCTGCCTAAGCCCTCAGTCCGTATAATTACCATTTCCCTGAGACTGTTCAACTGTCAGAGAGGCCTCAAGGGAAAAGCCTCTCACCTGTGGCCTAACCCAGCGGCTGAGTTATGGCAAAAGGAGCCAGCATATGGGTTTTGGACAGATGGTCTACGAACGCAGAATCAGTCCTCTCTGTCTGCCATTCTGCACCTAGGATTCAACCAGCCTCAGATGAAAAACAAAACAAAACAAATAAATGAAAACTCCACCTTTGCTGAACACACATACATGTTTTTCTCGCCATACCTCCCTAAGCAGTACAATATAGCAACTATTTAGAAAGCATTGACACAGTGTTAGGTACCCTAAGTCATGTAGAGGTGACTTAAAGTGAACACAATTATGCCCAAAGCTCATATGCAAATACACCATTCACTCAAGGGACTTGAGCATCTGAAGACCTTGGTATGCTATGGGGGAGGGGAGCTGTGGAATAAACTCCCCAGTGATGCTGAAGTACCACTCCAGTCTAGACAATTAGTCATAGAGTGGTTTAAATTCTGCGTAAGAAAAACAGGGCTCCAACTCTATAGTCTACGCTCTCCTTGAAATATATAAACAGTTTATACAACAAGGAACAGAGCCCTTAGTGTAGCTCAGTCAGGCTACCTACGCTTAGGGGCTGGGGACATGGCTCGGTAGTTAAGAAGACTTGTGTAGTCCTGGGGACCAAAGTCTGGATCTCTGCATGTAGCATGCTGAGTCCAGTTAAGACTTGTGACTCCAGTTCCAATGCACCCAACACCCTCTTCCACCCTCTGAAAAGTCCATCCACACAAGATTTTATACACTCACACAGCACACACACACACACACACACACACACACACACAGAGTAAATCTAAAAATAAAGGCCCCAAGTTTAAATCAGTTCGATGATGCTTAAAGATTGCCTGGCATGTATCTGCTTTAAGTCTGTATTGCTGGAAGTCTATCTTTCCCAGAGGTGGCCTGCATCTTTCTTCTTAAGATTATATGGGGGCTGGAGAGATGGCTCAGCCGTCAAGAGCACTGACTATTGTCCCAGAGGACCCAGATTTGGTTTTCAGTACTCACATGGTAGCTCACAACTGAATGTAACCCTGGTTCCACAAGATCTGATGCCTTCTCCCAGCTTCTGCAGGCGTTAGGCACTCATGTAGTCTGCACACATACATGTAGGGAAGCACTCATAGACATAAAATAAATTTTAAAATCTTTAAAAAATTTAAGTGAATGGCTGCAATCCAGGGCTGCGGAGATGGTTCAAGAAGTAGAGATACTCACTGTACAAGCGCGAGGACCAGGGTTCAATACCTAGCACCCACCTAAAAGCCAGGACACATGCATCTGTGATCGAGGTACCATGAAGGCAGAGATAGGTGGATGCCTGTAGCTCATTGGCCAGCTGGTCTGACCAACAAGTTAGCTCAGGTTTCAGTGAAAGACTGTCTATCAAAAAATGAGACAGAGCACAGTCATGGGAGATCTCCTGCCAACCTCTCCGCACACGCACACACATGAGCACTCACACATACACAAAAGGCTGCAACTCCCCCTACACTGTTTTCCAACTTCTAAATTGCAGAGACAGAGTACCCCCAAATGCCGTCTACGCGCAGAAATCGCACATACAAACTAAGGTCATTTGAACCTAGTTCCCGCTACTGCATGATCAGTTTTCCTACACATGGTTTTTCTCTGGAATTTGTACACATTTGAATGGGTGTACTCAGATCTCAGAGAATCAGTGTGAACTGCTCTCTTTAGCTATCAACGTTTGCAATTGCAGTGTGGATTATTTTTTTCCCATGAATTGCTCATAGGAAATACTTTTAAATGTTCTGTTCTGGGCTGGAAAGATGATTCAGCAGTTAAGAGCTCGGGCCTCACTTCCAGAGGACCTGAGTTCAATTCCCAGAACCCAGCTCACAATTGTCTATAATTCCAGTTCCAGAGGATCTGATTCTGGTCTCCACAGGTACCAGGCACACACCTGGTACACAGACATATGTGCAGGCAAATCACCCCCACACAGAAATAGTTTAAAAATGTTTAAGTGTCCTGCTCTGTGACTTAGTATTTTCATCATTTGTTGTTAGTTTTATTTTTTCCCCTCTGGTCACAAAGAAAGGGGATATGGAGGAAGGATGTATGATTGTATTTTTACACATGTATGTGTGTGACCCCAAATGTCTCCTTGACATATATGTCCATGTCCAGGGAAATGGTTCTGTTGGTAACAAGCTTACTTGGAAAGCAAGGTGACCTGAGTTTGAGTAAGAGCACCCGTGTAAGAAGCCAGGCATGCTGGCATGCCTCTGTATCCCAGCTCTGGGAGGAGGAGATGGGCATTCTACTGAGGTCACAAGCCAGCCAGCTTGCCTAGCCAAATCAGTGAGAGACCATGCCCCAAAAAGTAAGATGAAAGATTATTGGCAAAGACACTTAATGACAAACTTTGGTCTCCACTAGCATGAATATACAACATGCTCGTGCATCTACAGGCACACATGTAACACACACAAACACACATGCACAGGTGGGCACACATATAACACACTTGAACACACATGCACAGGTGCATCCTCTGGACTCTGCACAAATGCATCTCACTTTTCTGTGTGTGCAGATGAGTTTTGCTTTGTCCTGTAGAGTGTGCAGCAAGACTCTTTAATGCCCTAACTCTTACTGAGCACTCTAGCAGTTTCATCAAATTTGCCTAGTTATGATTTTGAGAAATGTTTATAGCTTTTATCCTAAGCAGCAAACATCTGCCCTCCTTGATACCTTTGTCCCAAAGTTTGTGGTGAGGTTTATGGTTTGTATTTTTCTGCCATAGACTCATTTGATTTTTGACTGACGTGTTTCAGCTCAATATTTTGCTTTTATCATGCCAAATACTTTTTGGGTTTGGTGTTGCCTTACAGATAATGACTGGCTGGATTTGGTGGAAGCAACCTGGGTGTCTGGCTTCTCAGAGAGGTGGTTACACCAGCACTTACCTGATCGAGGTCTGTACTGGGTCCTAACACATAGACCTGAGTTTTAAAGTGCCGTTTAGGGATGATTCCTGAGAGACTTCTGTTGGCTCAGTGGGCTTTCTTTGACTTCAGTCTTTGATATTTATCTTTTTGTTTCAAAAGCTCTCTTTCTCTTAATATCAACTAATTCTCCCAGTCAAGAAAGAAGCCATCTTTTGAGTACACATACTCTCCTACCCCGGCCTCTCATTTCTCAGCTTTTGTTAATAGTAGCTGACATCTTAAACTTGTTTTTTTCCCCATGAATTCATGAATTTTACATTATTTTTTTAAAGGAGCAGATGTTTTGATTTCAGACTCATTTTTACAACCTGATTTCCATTTATCCTGGAGAGAGCTAGGTAAATACAGGTCTCGTTCACTCAGACTTAGCACTGAACCCATCAAATGTAATGCAGTGACTTCTCCACTTCCCAGTTTGGAATATTTTACTGTCCCAAAGTTGGTCAGAGGTATGTTTCAAATAACTGTCTTCTGCAGCTCTTGTTTAATACAGATGTATTTTATTGTCTGTGTTTATTAAAGATGATTTGTAGCCCGCTAGGTACTGCTGAGAACTTTAGGCTGCAACGTCATCCTGTGGCATCCATGGCCAAGAGAAGCTCTCTGGTTTAACAGTGTCACACATGGCCATAAGGAGAGGTGGTCAGGTCAGTGTGAAGGGAGACTTGTCAGCATCTTGGGGGTGGGTAACTTATCATAAGGCTTGCTTGCTGTCTGTCTCTCTGGTATTTTTCTTCCTTCTGCATAGAATGGTTTGTTAGAAACTATCTGCTTGCTGTGGGAATCCATCATCTCAAAACAGAGGATGTTTTTAACTCTGAAGTCCTGAAACTATAGCTATGACCTTTCCTTTGAGAATTGCTTCCACATCCTTTGTTCCTCAGTTTCTCCCTTGGTTTCCTGCTCTTCCGTACCCGTCCTCGCCTTTCTCATTGGTTCCTTGGGACCTTCCTCCTAATTCTCAGGCATGAACTCAATTTCCTTTGCAGCAGCTATCATGCCTTCTTTTGAACCCAACGCCTCTTTCTCACTCAGCTGTTTCTTCTTCTGTTCCCTTCCAAATGGGCATCAGTTGCATCCAGGAAAGAGGTGCACTGAGACATTGTAACCTTCCGTGGGTGCACTGAGACCTTGTAACCTTCTGTGGGAACCATGAGTTTAAAGACAAGTAAAGGGCTCTGAGAAAAGGAGGCTACAAGCCTGAAATAATCACGAAGAGTGATTGAGTATACAAAACAAAGATAAAAACAAAAACTAATTCAATTTACCAACCCAGGATGAACCTACTGTGTGAATGAGCAAACTTGAGCCCACTCTCCCATCCTTCCCTTCCGTCGTCAAACCTCATTGAACCAATAGCTTGTGCATTCCCTTTACAAGTCTGCCGTCAGAAGATGCATAACAGTGCCGTGTGCCTGGACCTCTCTGCTTTTGTTAAATGTTAGCTAGCTAAGTTTCCTTCCTTCTGCTTTTTGATGGGGGTGGGATGGGATGAGGATCTCATGTGTCCTATCCTGACATTGAACTGCCTGTATTTCAGAGAAGGACCTTACACTTTTCATCTTCTTCCCTCCATCCCATCCTGTGCCAAGAGGCTAGTATTATAGGCATGTGCTACCGCATTTGTTCTGTGCATTTTGGGGACTTGAATCCAGGACTTCTTGGATGCTAAGCAAGGACTCTACCAACTCAGCTACACTCCAAAGACTGCTTCTTTTAATAATTAATTAATTAATTAATTAATTAATTGAGAAAAGGTCTTGGCATGTAGCCTAGGCTAGCCTCAGATGCATAGCAATCCTCTTGCCTTAGCCTCTTGCATGTTGGGATTAAAGGCATGAATCACCACTCTTGGTTTAGCTAACATTTTAACTCTTTTGTTTTTTTAAATGGGATCATGAATTTTACATTATTTGAATGCAAAGCTTTGCAGCCAAACTAATCACTTTCAGCATTCAGCTGGCTGTTCTCTCTTAAAGCCCATATTACCAAGCACAGTGTTTAAATTGTTACATGTGTTAATATAATTTTAGTTATTACCATACTGGCTTTTCCCTATGCATGGAAATCTAATTCTTTCCTGTAGTCACACACTTAGTGTTCTTCCTCTGCTCCTGCTCTAGCAGAATCATAGTCCTCAGTTGCACCAAAGTCTGCACATGCAATATCGATGACACAATATTCACCCCGAGGCAGCCATGTAATGTTTTCTCTTACAAGTTCATAGTCACATTCTTTTTAATTCTTTGCTTTTTTAAAAAAAATGGTTATTTTATAATATTCCCAAATATTGGAACAAAATTGTGAAGCCACTGTATTTGACTGTTTCTCATGGTTGAGTATCACAGCTAAGGCAAGGTCAGAGGTCAGAGGTGAAATAGTGAAAGAAAACTTCTTGGTTGCTCAGAAAGACCATCTTGCTTTAGATGATTCCCACTGACTGTCGGAATCTCACATCCCTCTCATGACTCAGCCCTCTGTGCCTCACCTGAGCTATTTGTCTGCATCTTGTCTCCTCCCTTAGAGATATTTCCAGAGCAGAATCTATGGCTGATTTTTCTAAGTACTCAATTCATTGTCCTGATGGAAGGCCAACCAATAAGCTCAAACAAAGAATCAACAAGTCCTGAATCTGATTCTAGTATTTGTACCTGATTCCTGTGTCCCTGCTGAATGATCATGACGCTGACAATGGGAAGCTGAACTGAAGAAACTTAGTCAGGTATATAGTATAATAGATAATGGAGAGACATATAAAGGGGCACTGGAGACCTTAGTAACTTCTTCAATGCCAAGACCACCCTCAATCCTCCATCCTTACCAACCCACAATGCCATCTTTCAGGCTCAGTTCAAACCTGGAGACCTGGTTCCACCACCTCAGGCACTAAGATACTTTCTATGTTTATCATGGGGATGCCAGCCTCTTTTTCCATTCAGCTCCACAGGGGTTAGAAGTAAATCTCATGGGGGAACACATTCATACCAGCAACTGGGACATAGAGGCAGGAAGACCATAAATGAGGCCAGCCTGGCTTATTAGATGCGTCTATAGCATTCCACCAGATCCCTTCCATAAACACCCATCACAGCCTTTATCATCTCTGAGCCCAGCCTGCTCTGTGTTCCCATCTAATACAAACTTGAAAAACATCCTGCATTAGGAGAAAAATCAGTACAATGTTTCTATAGGCCATGGCCAGCTTGTTTTCTTTCCAATCCCTTATGAAAAGCCCCTGTATTTTAGGTAACAGAATCCAAGCAAATAATCCTAAATAAAAACTCGGTGTGCAGTGCTTCACTGTTGTGTCCACCGGTAGAGGGCGCCTTACCCTCAGCAATAGTCCCTAGGGTTCAGGCACTTATGCTAGTTTACCCTTCTCAGGATGCCAATTAGAACAAATGCAAAATAGTTTTTCTCTTCCTTTCTCAAATCTCTTGCATTTTGAAAATAAGATTGCCTTCCTGATGGATTTAGAGGTGCTATGTTCTTGAGGAGCTGAGAAAAGACAGCTTTCCCTGCACAAGGAGGCGTGGAAAGAATCATGAGTGGGATGCAGTCATCCTCGGGGACGGAGCTCACCTGACTAACCCATCAGAGACTGGCGTGTGGCTTTCTCAGCTATAGAAACTTTATATGTGTATATATCAATTGGGTTTGATTTTACACAAATGAACTTGTGCCGATTATGAATGAATCATCCAGCTCTAACCTTGTAGCAAGGGTCGCAGATGTCAATCAACACATGACTGATGGGCAAATGAAAGGACTGACCTCTGGGGAAGCAGAGGCCCAGGCCCAAATCCCAGGAAAATGGGGTTCCAAACCCAGTTGCTGAGCACCAGTACCCCCAAGATCAGAAAACTCGGTGCTTGAGAGAACCCAGATCACAGAATAGGAGTCAGAATAGTGTGTGAAGAGCCTTTTCAAAAGGTTTAACAAGAGTCAAATGTACAATTCTGTATGACTCATAATTTTCATAATTGGGATAACTGGGGGTATAGGTTGCTTGTAATTTCTTTCCTTTAGAGACAAGGTTTCTCAGTGTAGCCTTGGCTATACTAGAACTCACTCAGTAGACCAGGCTGGCCTTGAACCCAGAAATCCTCCTGCCTCTGCTTCCTGAGTGCTGAGATTAAAGTTCTGTGCCATCCATCGCTCCCAGCTCTGCTTCTGATCTCTGTGACCCATTTTACACATGTTAGCCTGCGTGTACGCTGTCCTCTGCACTCCATTTTCAACACCAAAGCAAAAATACTGGGGGCGGGGTAATTATTAAGAAAAGAGTTTGTTTGGTTTAGAGTGTTTAAACTGAAAACATCATGCAGGCTTCAAGCCTCTGCCCCCAATACACACACCAGGCCTGCTATGTCATCCCAGATCACATCTCAAAATTAAGGATGGGGGGGGTGTCCCCAAATCCTTTTGGAGGCATTCCCCAACTGACCTAAGGACCTCCCTCCAAGCTCTACTTTTAAAATGGGGGTCCTGCTACATAGCTCAAGGTAGCCTGCACTTCTGATACTCCTGTAGAGACCTCCTCAGTGTTGATGTGTGTCACGAGGTCTGGCTGGGGTCTCTACTATTAAATTTCCACATTTTCCACAGCCTCACTGATCACAGTGGCTTCAGCATGGGAGTCCTGAGAGGCAGGTGGCATCTAACCACAGCACCCTGCTTCTGAGGAAACACTCACTTTTTTCTACCCAGGTGACCTTGAGGATGTCCAAACAACAGGAGAAGCCATGGCTGTCCCCACAATGCACAGACTCCTGCATGCTTGACGTGACCTCTCAGCCCTTGGCCTACCTATCTCCTGTTAGTATGTCCACCTTCTGCTGCTCTTCCTCGGGCCTGAAGTACTCTCCACTCCAAACTTCTGAGGGTGACATCTGCCTCCTCCACCCCTACCGGAGGATCTGAGTGGTCACTTGGTTAGAGGACTCTGACAACTTGTATTGTATTGGCATTCTGCTACCTTTATAAGCCACTGTCCACTACTCAGACATGTATTTATGCTTGGTATACCCAACCCATGACTGAAATATGCATTTTATGCAAGCAGAGTCTTCATCTTTCATGGCTCGCCCTCTTATTCTTAGCTCTCCACAGATCCTAGAGGAAAGTTACAGGACAGTGTCAATCTGAGCTGGGTGTGGTGACCGTAAGTCTGGAATTCAGCTTCTATGAGCCTTCCCTCCTCCTCCTCCTCCTCCTCCTCCTCCTCCTCCTCCTCCTCCTCCTCCTCTTTCTTCTCCTCCTCCTTAAGGAGCTCCAGCATTCATTCTACTAACTGCTCTTATTTTATTGATGTTATATTAGAATGAGAATTGTAGTACAATGCCACAAACATGCTTAAATTTATCTGTGTGTTTGTTTTCCTGTGAGTTCCTGTAAGAGCAACAGAAAGAAGATTTCTACTGCAGTAGGTCAGAGACTAGTCTAGCAACTTAAAATAATATTATTTGAGAATTTCACGCAATATACTTTGACTCTATAGAATTCCAAGTCGTCTCTTCAACTCCTCCCATATCCACTCCACCTCACTACCTCCCAACTTGATGTCCTTCCATTTTATTTTATTAACCCATTGCCTCCAGCATGTGCTACCTGTATACTCCTGGGTTTGAGGCCATCCATTGGAGTATGGTCAGCCTACCAG